>NW_019946506.1:0-30154 GCF_002910315.2 Salvelinus sp. IW2-2015
CCATTCCCCTTATAACCCTATAGGACATCCACAACACTGTCCACTCATAACCTATAGGACATACCCAACCGTCCACTTAACTATAGGAACCCCCCACCCCTACCTTGGCATCCCCCACATCACTATAACCATACGACATCCCCCCCACCTCCACTATAACCTATAGGACATCCCCCCCACCATCACTATAACCTATAGACATCCCCCCCACCAATGCATCCCACCCACTATACCTATAGGACGATCCCCCTCCACCACTCACACTACAAACCTATAGGACATCCCCCCCACCATCTACCTATAACCTATAGACATCCCCCCCCACCATCCCACTATAACCTATAGACATCCCCCCCACCATCTACTATAACCTATAGGACACCCCCCCCCCACATCACCTATAACTATAGACACTCCCCCCCACCATCCACTTCAACCCTATAGGACATCCCCCCACCATCCACTATAACTATAGGACATCCCCCCCACCACCATCCACTATTAACCTATAGGACACCCCCCACCATCACTACATAACCTATAGACATCCCCCCACCACTCCACTATAACCTATACGCCACACCATCCCACCCCCACCATCTCTAACCATACACCCCCCCCACTCCATAACCTATAGGACATCCCCCACCACCGATCCACTATAACCTATAGGACCCCCCCACCATCATACTATAACCTATAGGACACTCCCCCCCACCATCCACTTAAACCTATAGGACATCCCCCCCACCATCCACTTAACCATAGGACATCCCCCCCCACCAGTCACACTATAACCTATAGGACATCCCCCCACCATCCACTTAACCTATAGGACATCCCCCCACCATCCACTATAACCTATAGGACATCCCCCACCATCCAACCTATAACCTATAGACACCCCCACCACCATCAACTCCATAGACCATAGTAGGACATCCCCCCACCATCTACTATAACTATAGGAACCATCCCCCCCCATCACTATAACCTATAGGACATCCCCCCCACCTCACTATAACCTATAGGACATCCCCCCACCTCCACTATAAACCTATTAGGACATCCCCCCCCCCACCATCCACTATACCTATAGGACAGCCCCCCCCAATTCACTATAACCTATAGGGACATCCCCCCCCCCACCCACCCCCATCACTATAACCTATACGACATCCCCCCCACCAATCCACTAATCCTTTAGGACATCCCCCCCACCATTCCACTATACCTATAGGACATCCCCCACCCCTCACTTACATAACATCCCCGCCCTCTAACTGATAACCATATGACATCCCCCCCACCATCACTATAACTATAGGACATCCCCCCACCCACGGCATCCACTAATAACTATAGGACATCCCCCCCACCATCAACTATACCTATAGGACATCCCCCCCAATCCACTCTACCCTATCAACCTTATGCCCTATGACATCCCCCCCACCATCCACTATAACCTATAGGACATCCCCCCCACCATCACTATAACCTATAGGACATCCCCCCACCACCACTATAACTATAGACATCCCCCCCACCACCACTATAACCTATAGGACATCCCCCCACCATCTACTATAACCTATTATGACATCCCCCCCACCATCACTATAACCTATAGGACATCCCCCCCACGCATCCACATATAACCTATAGGACATCCCCCCCCACCATCCACTATAACCTATAGGACATCCCCCCCACCATCCACTTAACCTATAGGACATCCCCCCAACCACTCCACTATAACCTATAGGGACATCCCCACCCACCATCACACAATATAACCTAGGACATCCCCCCCCATCCATCTACTATAACCTATACGGACATGGCCCCCACCATCTCACTATAACCTATAGGACATCCCCCCCACACATCCTACTATACAACTATAGGACATCCCCCCCCCATCCTCTATAACCTATAGGACATCCCCCCACCCATCTACTATACCTATAGGACATCCCCCCCACCATCCCACCTCATAAACTATAGGACATCCCCCCCACCATCCACTATAACCTATAGGACATCCCCCCCACCATCTACTATAACCTATAGGAATCCCCCCCAGCCAGCTCCCCTATAACCTATAGGACATCCCCTCCCACCATCTACTATAACCTATGGACATCCCCCCCACCATCCCCTATAACCTTTACTGATTGGACATTCTCCCACCATCCCCTATAACCTTTACTGATTGGACATTCTCCCACCGTCCCCAATAACCTTTACTGATTGGACATCCCCCCCACCATCCCCTATAACCTTTACTGATTGGACATCCTCCCACCGTCCACTATAACCTTTACTGATTGGACATTCTCCCACCGTCCCCTATAACCTTTACTGATTGGACATCCTCCCACCGTCCCCTATAACCTTTACTGATTGGACAGTCTCCCACCGTCCCCTATAACCTTTACTGATTGGACAGTCTCCCACCGTCCCCAATAACCTCACCTCAATCCCATACTCTGATCTACCCTGATGTCAAATGAAATAAAACTGTTATTAAATTAACAGTGAAATGCTTACTTACGGTCTCTTCCCAGCAATGCAGAGAGAAAGGAAATAGAGACAGAAATAGAGAAGTAAAATGAGGTATTTGACGTAGATATGTACATAGAACTAGGAATTAAGCGACTTAAAATAAACAGTAGCAGCAGCGTATGTAGTGAGTCAAAGAAGTTAGTGCCAAAAGGGTCAATGCAGATAGTCTGGGTATCTATATGGTTAACTATTTATTAACTAACTATTTATCAGTCTTATGGCTTGGGGGTAGACGCTGTTCAGGGTCCTGTTGGTTCCAGACTTGGTGCATTGGTACCACTTTTCATGCAGTAGCAGGGAGAACAGTCTTGGGTGGCTGGAGTCTATGACAGTTAATTAAGGGCTTTCCTGACTCCGCCTGGCATAGAGGTCCTGGGCTTTCCGTATTACCCTCTGTAGTGCTTTGCAGTCAGATGCCAAGCAGTTGCCATGCCAAGTTGTGATGCAGCCAGGCAAGATGTTCTCGTATAGTGTATCCACAGAGTCTCTGTCTGTCTGTCTGTCTGTCTGTCTGTCTGTCTGTCTGTCTGTCTGTCTGTCTGTCTGTCTGTCTGTCTGTCTGTCTGTCTGTCTGTCTGTCTGCCTGTTCTGTCTCGCTGCTGTCTGCGTCTTGAAAGCAGGTGGGTATTGCTCATAACAGTTGCCGAGGGGAATTAACAGAGTAACAAAGTAACTGCAAATGGCTAAACAACAGACGTGATTAACGGACACTGATTTCAATTAGTGAACAGAGAGATGGGTATGGAGACATCTAGAACTGACCGGGCTGTTAAAAGCAGTACCCATTCACGTTAATATGGATAACACCAGTGGACATCAGTTAGTATAGAAACCTTACGGAAAGTCGACCATTCCTGGGAATACGTTCAGTCCAATCTAGTAATTTTGGTGTCTTGGATTTTATTATTTATTATTTTACCTTCTTAATTAATCTTGGCAAGTCAGTTAATTAAGACAACTTGGTTTGCAATGACCGGCCGAACCTCGAGCCAACCCTAAGACACGCTTGGCCAATGTGCACACCGCCATATTGGGACTCCATCACTGGTCCGGCTGTCATGTGACACGCACCCTGGAATTTGAACCAGGGTCTATAGTATTACTCCTTAGCACTGAGATGCACAGTGCTTTAGACGACTGCTGGTCTGCTTACTCGGAGACCTGGGAATTGGTCAACTAACACAGGTCGGTTATTACAAACCTATGGATGTGTGTCCGAAAAAGGCACCTTATTCCTGTATAGTGTCTCACTATATGATTCAGAGCTACTATGGGGAGCATCATTCTACCTTTCTTTCCCTCATTGGTATTTTTAAACTAGCTTTGTTGGTTAGCTTGTTAGGCATCACGTGGGTCTATCTATTATTTCTAGCATTTCACTGTAGAGCTTCTACTACACACTGTTGTATTCAGCATTTCACGTGTAAGGTCTACTACAAAACCTGGTATGTATTCAGCATTTACTGAAGTCTCTCACTGTGTTAGGCGGAGGCATTTCCTAAGGTCTAATACACCTGTTGTATTCAGGCATTTCACTGTAAGTAGTTACTACACCGTGTGTATTCAGCATTTTCATGTGTAAAGTCTACTACACCTGTTTGTATTCCAGCTTTTTCACTGTAAGGCTTACTAACACACCTGCTTGGTATTTTTTAAGGGCAATTTCAAAAATGGGCGTTTTAAAAAGGGTTTTTCTTAACTACCAAACCCTTTTGTCTCTGTATTCGCCCGGCAAATTTCTTCGCCAGCACTGTAAGGCTGTACCTACACCTTGTATCTAAGCATTTACTGAACGGGTTCAACCTACACACTGTTGTGTATTCGGGCATTTCACTTCGTGTCAACTCACTGTTGTATCTCAGCATTCACTTGAAGGGTCATACTACACTGCTGTAGATTTCAGCATTTCACTGTAAGGTAAATTAAACCTGTTGTTATTCGCATTTCCACCTGATGAAGCGTCTACTACACTCTGTTGTATTCAGCATTTCACGGTAAAGGTCAACTACACCTGTTGTATTTCAGCAGTTTTCACTGTAAAGGGTCATGTGAACACACCGTGTGTGTAGCTCGTTTGCATTTTCACTGTTAAGTTCACTACACCTGTTTATTCAGCATTTGCACATGTAAGGTCAACTGACACTTGTTGTATTCAGCATTTCACTGTAAGGTCAACTACACCTGTTGTATTCAGCATTTCACTGTAAGGTCAACTACACCTGTTGTATTCAGCATTTCACTCTAAGGTCAACTACACCTGTTGTATTCGGCGCATGTGACAAATAACATTTGAATTGATTAGGGACCCATTTAGGATCAACCTATTGACTTTATTTCTGTCAGATTGAATTGGTGGAGAGTAAACTCCCTGGGCTGTCGAGATGTTCCCTGGGCATGATTTAGTGCCAAAACCATGCAATGGTGAAGTTGAAGATCAATGATCAATCAATCAAGTTTAACCAGAGATTACACATTAAAAAAAAAATGTTCTAGCGGCAAATCAGATCAAATCAAATGTTATTGGTCACACACACACACATGATTAGCAGATGTTAATGCGAGTGTAGCTAAATGCTTGTGCTTCTAGTTCCGACAGTGCAGTGATATCTAACAAGTAATCTAACAATTCCCCAACAACTACCTAATACACACAACACCTAAAGGGGTGAATGAGAATATGTACATATGAGTATATGAGTATATGGATGAGCGATGGCCGAGCGGCATAGATAAGGTGCAGTAGATGGTATAAAGTACAGTATATACATGTGGTATGAGTAATGTAAGATATGTAAACATTATTAAAGTGGCATTATTTAAAGTGGCATTGTTTAAAGTGACTAGTGATCCATTTATTAAAGTGTCCAGTGATTGGGTCTCAATGTAGGCAGCAGCCTCTCTGAGTTAGTGATGGCTGTTTAGCAGTCTGATGGCCTTGAGATAGAAGCTGTTTTTCAGTCTCTCGGTCCCAGCTTTGATGCACCTGTACTGACCTCACCTTCTGGATGGAAGCAGGGTGAACAGGCAGTGGCTCGGATGGTTGTTGTCCTTGATTATCTTTTTGGCCTTCCTGTGACATCGGGTGATGTAGGTGTCATGGAGGGCAGGTAGTTTGCCCCCGGTGATGCGTTGGTCAGACTGCACCACTCTCTGGAGAGCCTTGTGGTTGAGGGCAGTGCAGTTGCCGTACCAGGCTGTGATACAGCCCGACAGCACGCTCTCGATTGTGCATCTGTAAAAGTTTGTCAGGGTTTTGGGTGAAAAGCCAAATTTCTTCAGCCTCCTGGGGACCATATCAGTTTGTCTGTGATGTGTACGCCCAGGAACTTAAAACGTATCACCTTCTCCACTGCTGTCCCTTCGATGTGGATAGTTATCCCTCTGCTGTTTCCTGAGGTCCACAATCATCTCCTTTTTTTGTTGACGTTGAGTGAGAGGTTGTTTTCCTGACACCACACTCCGAGTGCCCTCACCTCCTCCCTTTAGGCTGTCTCATCATTCTTGGTAATCAAGCCCACTACTATTGTGTCGTTGGCAAACTTTTTGATTGAGTTGGAGGTGTGCATGGGCATGCAGTCATGGGTGAACAGGGAGTACAGGAGAGGGCTTTCACCACCTGGTGGCGGCCCGTCAGCAAAGTCCAGGACCCAGTTGCACAGGGCGGGGTTGAAACCCAGGGCCTGCAGCTTGATGATGAGCTTAGAGGGTACTATGGTGTTGAATTCTGAGCTTTAGTCAATGAACAGCATTCTTATATAAGTATTATTTTGTCCAGATGGGATAGGGCAGTGTGCAGTGTGATGGCGATTGCGTCATCTGTGGACCTGTTGGGGCGGTATGCAAACTGAAGTGGGTCTAGGGTGGCCGGTAAGGTGGCAGTGATATGATCCTTGACTAGCCTCTCAAAGCACTTCATGATGACAGAAATGAGTGCTACGGAGTGGTAGTCATTTAGTTCAGTTATCTTTGCCTTCTTGGGTACAGGAACAATGGTGGCCATCTTGAAGCATGTGGGGACAGCATACTGGGATAGGGAGTGATTGAATATGTCCGTTAACACACCAGCCAGATGGTCTGCGCATGCTCTGAGGACACGGCTAGGGATGCCATCTGGGCCAGCAGCCCTGCGATGGTTAACACGTTTAAATGTTTTTACTCACGTCAGCCATGGAGAAGGAGAGGCAGGGGGGTCGTGACGGTGGCACTGTATTATCCTCAAAGCAGCAAAGAAGGTGTTTAGTTTGTCTTGAAGCGTGACGTCGGTGTCTGTGACGTGGCTCGTTTTGTTTTTGTAGTCTGTGATTTCCTGTAGACCCTGCTACATACCTCTCGTGTCTGAGCCATTGAATTGCAACTCCACCTTGTCCCTGTACCCGCATTTCACTTTTTTGATTGCCTTGCGCAGGAAATATGTACACTGTTTATATTCAGCCATATTGCGCTTTCAGTTTTGCGTGAATCCATCCACCGTTTCTGGCTAGGGTAGGTTTTAATAGTCACAGTGGGAACAACATCTCCTATGCACTTCCTTATAAACTCACTCACCAAGTCAGCGTTAAGGTCGATGTTGTTCTCTGAGGCTGACCGGAACATATTCCAGTCCGCGTGATCAAAACAATCTTGAAGCGTGGCTTCCGATTGGTCAGACCATTGTTGAATGGTTCTCGTCACTGGTACATCCTGTTTGAGTTTCTGCCTCTAAGACGATACGAGCAAGATGGCGTCATGGTCGGATTTACCGACGGGAGGGCGGGGGAGGGCTTTGTATGTATCGCAGAAGTTAGAGTAGCAGTGGTCGAGAGTATTAACCCTGCGTGTTGTGCAATCAATATGCTGATAGAATTTAGGTAGCCTTGTTATCAAATTTGCTTTATTATAATCCATAGCTACAATAAATGCTGCATCCGGATATATAGTTTCCAGTTTACATAGAGTCCAGTGAAGTTCCTTGAGGGCCGTCTTGGTGTCTGCTTGAGGGGGAATGTACACCGCTGTGACTATAACTGACGAGAATTCTCTTGGTAGGTAAAATAGCCGGCATTTGATTGTAAGGAATTCTAGGTCGGGTGAGCAGAAGGACTTCCTGTTCCTGTATGTTGTTATGATTACACCATGAGTCGTTAATCAAAAAGCATACAACCCCGCAATTCCTCTTCCCAGAGAGGTGTTTATCTCTGTCGGTGCGATGCATGGAGAAGCCCGGTGGCTGGACCGATTCTGACAACATATCCCGAGAGAGCCATGTTACCGTAAAACAGAGAATGTTACAATCTCTGATGTCTCTCTGGAAGGAAACCCTTGCTCGAATTTCGTCTACCTTGTTGTCAAGAGACTGGACGTTGGCGAGTAGTATACTCGGGAGTGGTGAGCGATGTGCACATCCACTGAGCCTGACCAGGAGGCCGCTCCGTCTGCCCCTTCTGCGGCGCCGTTGTTTTGGGTCGGGCTATTGGGATCCGATCCACTGTCCAGGGTGGAGGTCCGAACAGAGGATCCGCTTCAGGAAAGTCGTATTCCTGGTCGTAATGTTGTTAAGTTGACGTTGCTCTGATATCCTATAGTTTCTCCCGGCTGTATGTAATAGGACTTAATATTTCCTGGGTTGATAATGTAATAAATAATACATTAAAAAAACTAAACACTGCATAGTTTCCTAAGAACGCGACGCGAGGTGACCATCTCTGTCGGCGCCATTCTTCCAGACAAACTAAACACCTTCTTTGCCCGCTTTGAGGACAATCTGTTGGTTCCTGTCAGTCTGTCAGTCTGTAGTTTGATGTCTTTGATGTGTTCAGACTTGCCTCTGAGATGTAACATCCATGTTTAGTCTGTCTCTCAGTGAAAAGGGAAGAGGAGAGAGGATAGATGGAACGCAGCTGTAATCAGGCAGAGGAAGGGTCTTGCCTATGCATGTTTTTCTCATCATCAGAAAATCACTCTCACCAACTCTCTCTCTCTCCTCCCATCGCTCTCTGTCTCGTTATCTCTCCCAATCAGATTTCTGAACCATTACCATACTTTCTGCTTCATTTCCATCACTTCGCATTTGTACTGCAGTAATCTAACACCTAACCATGTGTAACTATTTCATCCCTCTGTCTCTGCTGCAGTTTCTGCTTTCACAGGTTCAATTCTAATCTATCTCTATCTCTCTATCTCTCTCTCTATATATATATATATCTCTCTCGCTCTCTCTCTCTCTCTCTCTCTCTCTCCTCTCTCTCTCTATCTCTCTCTCCTGCCAGATGTCTCAATTAAGCGTAATGTTTTATTTACTGAAACTCAAATCCAAACACACACACACACACACATACACATACACACATACACGCGAGCGCGCACACACACACACAACACACACACACACACACACACACACCCCACACACAACACACACCACACACACACACACACACACACACACACACACACACACACACACACACACACACACACACACACACACACACACAGCCAGACAGACAGACAGACAGTGTAAGATTAGAGGATGGGTGTTAATATTTGGATAGTCACATTGATTTCAATCCCAGAGCTAATAAAAAAAATAAAAAAAACACACAACTTGTTACAAAACAACCCTGGTGACCTTTGATGTGTCGGTGTCGCTCTGTCTCCGTCTGTCACATCCTACGTTTTTCTGAACTCAGTACGTGTCAGATATCCCTACAATGTGTCTTTCAGGATCTTGTGAGAACGGTCTCAAGTGTCAACTTGAAAGGAAAGTCACGACGTCACCGTTGTGTTGGTAATGAATGGCTATGAGCGTCAACGTGAGACAGCGTTGAATGCCGTGAGAGAGTACAAGTGTGAACCCACAGTGAAATGATTTATTGAATACTGTGAGACACAATGAAGGTGTGATTGTGTTTGTTTGTTGGATTTGAGTGTTTGGGGTGTGAATGGGACTTCTTTAGTTCCCTGCCCCACTCCCCTCTCCTCTGTGTCCTGCAGACCTTAACACAGGAACTCTAAATTTGACAGGAACACACTTTACCAGAACCGTCTCAGAGACGGGTTAGTGTCACTCTGTGAGAACATTGTTTATTGTAGTAATACAGACGGGTCAGACCCATGAATGTTGTAAGTTAACTGTTCAGTAAAGCCTCAAACAGACCAGTCCAAAACCAATCAATGTGTGAACATGACCTGCAGTCCCTTTGGTGTGTCAGTGGCTTCCTGTTGCCCAAGCATTTTATTCCCCCTCTGAGTTCCTCCTCTTGTATGGCTGGTATCAGAACACATCAGGACAAATTCTCATGACAAAACATTGCCAGGTTTCACAAGTCCATGAAATATCGAAACTGTAAAAAAAAAGATTTTAAAAAAGGAACAATGTATCTCGTTTGTCCATCTTCCATCTCTCCCTCATGAATAATGAAGCCGTTGGCGTCGTTCTGTTTCCACGGTGAAGATGAGAACAATCTGATGTCAGATGGTGCAATTCTCACTCTGTTAGTTGACTTCACTGGTCCCATGTTGAATACCGTAGGTGCTGCTTGAATATGTGATTTAAAAAAAAGTGAGACAAAGGTCTGTAGCGGAACATACAAAAACCATACACAAACAAAACTTTTTTTATGGCTGACCAGTGATCACTTAAATTGGTATTTTTATATAGATATCCTTGGAATTAAAATTACAAAAGATAATCTTCTACCCCCATGTGTGACTACGGTAGACTCCCCTCCTCCCTATCCCCTCTCCCTTTCCCCTCCTCTCTTTCCCTCCCCTTTCCCCTCCTCTCTTTCCTACCTTCTCTGTTCCTCCCCCTTTCCCCTCCTCCCTTTTCTTCCCCCTTCCCCCTTTTCCCTCCTCCCTGTCCTCCTCTCCCCCTTCCCCTCCTTATTTTCTCTCCTTTTCCTCTCCTCTTTCTCCTCCTTTCCCTCCCATTTTCCTCCTCACTTTCCCCTCCCCCTTTCCCTCCGCCTTCCCCTCCTCCTTTCCCCTCCTCTCTTTCCCCTACTCCCTTTCCCCTCCCCCTTCCCTCCTCCCTTCCCCTCCTCCTTTCCCCCCTCCTCTTTCCCGCCTCCCTTTCACCTCCCCTTCCCCTCCTCTCTTTCCCTCTCCCTTTCCCTCCTCCTTTCCTTCCTCCCTTTCCCTCCTACCTTTCCCTCCGCCTTTCCCTCCTCCCTTTACACTCCTCTTCCCCTCTTCTCGTTCCCTCCTCCCTTTCCCCTCCTCCCCTTCCCTCTCCTTTTCCCTCCTCCTTTTCCTCCTCCTTTCCCCTCCTCTCTTTTCTCTCCTCCTTTCCCTCCTACCTTTCCCCTTCTCATTTTCCCTCCTCCCTTCTACTCCTCCTTCCCCTCTCCCTTTCCCCTCCTCTCTTCCCCTCCTCCCTTTCCCCTCTTCTCTTTCCACTCCTCCTTTCCCTCCTCCCTTTCCCTCCTCCTTTCCCTCCTCCCTTTCCCCTCTCCCTTTCCCCTCCTCTCTTTTCTCTCCTCCCTCCCCTCCTCCTTTCCTCCTCCTTTTCCCCTCCCCCTTTCACCTCCTCTCTTTCACCTCCTCTCTTTCCCCTCCTCCTTTCTTCCCCTTTCACCTCCTCTCTTTCCCCTCCTCCCTTATCTTCCCCTCCTCCCTTTCCATCCTCCCTTTTCTTCCCCATTTTCCCTCCTCCCTTTTCCCCTCCTCCCTTTTCTTCCCCCTTTTCTTCCCCTCTTTTTCCCCTCCTCTCTTTCCCCTCTCTTTTTTTCTCATCCCTTCCCTCCTCCTTTCCCTCCTCCCTTTCCCCCTTTCCCCCCTCCCTCCCCTCCTCCCATATCCTCCCTTTCCCCTCCTCCCTTTCCCCTCTTCTCTTCCTCCTCCTCTCTTTCTTCCCCCTTTCCCTCCTTCTCTACCTCCTTCTCCCTTTGCCCTCTCTTTGCCCTCCTCTCTTTGTCCTCCCCTTCCCCCTCCCTTTCCCCATCTTGAGACCTAATCATGTGATCATGAGTCTTTTTCATTTGTGCTATTCAAATCTGAAAATAAAAACTTATAATATCTATAAATTATTATTAAGGTACAATTTGTCTTTAATGCCACTGATTCTGTACAGCCTGTGGTGCTACTGATAGCAGAGCAGTCTAAGTAGTAATCACTGTTTGCGGTGCGGTGGGACAACACACACGCACACGCAACCACACACACACACACACCACACACACACACACACCACACACACCACACAACACACACACACACACACACACACACACACACACACACACACACACACACCACACACACACCACACTTTGGGGAAGCGCCACACGACTGTGAGCTGTGACAACTGTGTTTGTGTGTGTGTGTGTGTGTTGTGGGGTGTGTGTGTGGTGTGTTGTGTGTGTGTGTGTGTGTGTGTGTGTGTGTGTGTGTGTGTGTGTGTGTTGTGTGTGTGTGTGTTGTGTGTGTGTAAACCTAACAACAGCAAGACAAAAAAAACTGTCGGTGGATGTTTCTCTTCTGCACTGTTCACCAATCAACCAATCAAAACCAATCAACCAATCAACCAATCAAATCAACCATCAACCAATCAACAATCAACCAATCAACCAATCAACCAATCCAATTCCAGATGTAAGCAACTTTAGAGAACCACCAGCGTGCCTTAACTCTCTGCTCAATGTTTCACCGGGACTGTAAACATTGAGGCACACGTCCAAAAGCAGACCCGTTCCTTTTCCCCTGAAAACTAGATGCATCCGGTTTTAGCCCACTGAGGGCAAGCTCTCTGTGAGGTGCCAAACCTAGCACCACGCTCTCTGCGAGGTGCCAAACCTAGCAGCCAGCTCTCTGTGAGGGGCCAAACCTAGCAGAAGCTCTCTGTGAGGTGCCAAACCTAGCAGCAAGCTCTCTGTGAGGTGTCAAACCTAGCAGCAAGCTCTCTGTGAGGTGCCAAACCTAGCAGGAAGCTCTCTGTGAGGGGCCAAACCTAGCAGAAAACTCTCTGTGAGTGCCAAACCTAGCAGCAAGCTCTCTGTGAAGTGCCAAACCTAGCAACCAGCACCATGCCAGACACCAGACACCATTTCTCTGTGAGGGGCCAAACCTAGCAGCAAGCTCTCTGTGAGGTGCCAAACCTAGCAGCAAACTCCTCTGCGGTGCCATTCCTAGCAACCAGCACCATGCCAGACACCAGCTCTCTGTGAAGTGCCAAACCTAGCAGCAAGCTCTCTGTGAAGTGCCAAACCTAGCAGCAAGCTCTCTGTGAGGTGCCAAACCTAGCAGCAAACTCTCTCTGAGGTTTCATTCCTAGCAACCAGCACCATGCCAGACACCAGACACCATTTCTCTGTGAGGTGCCAAACGTAGCAGCAAGCTCTCTGAGAGTGCCAAACCTAGCAGCAAACTCTCTCTGAGGTGTCATTCCTAGCAACCAGCACCATGCCAGACACACAGCTGTCTGTGAGTGTCATTCCTAGCACCAGCACCATGCCAGACACCAGCTCTCTATGGAGTGCCAAACCAGAAGCTTGATTCCATCCTGAAGTCGCACTGAAATAAGTTATAAGCCTATTCCAATTGGAACAAAACAATTTCAACTGTGACTTAATGTTAATCTCTGTATGATTGTAATGAGAGAGCGTCTCTCATCTCGAAAGTTATTAAAGTCTGCCTTCATCATGTTACCTAGTGTGCGTGCGAGCTTGCATGCGTGTCTGGGCATGTGTCTGTGTGTGTGTCAGTGTGTGGTCAGTATGCGTGTCTGTCTGTGTCTGTGTGTGCGCGTGTGTGTGTGTCAGTGTGTGTCAGCGTGTGTGTCTGTGTGTGTGTGTGTGTGTCTGTTTTTCATCATACCACCTAGAGTAAGCTGGACAGATACACTTCTGTAAATACTCTCCTCCTCTCCTCTCCTCCTCCTCTCCTCTCCTCTCCTCTTCCCCTTCTATCCTCCTCTTCTCCACCTCTCCTCCTCCTTCTCTACTCCTCTTTCTCCTCTTCTCCCCCTTTCTCCTCCTCTCCTCCTCCTCTTCTCCCTCTTCTACTCATCCTCTCCTCCTTCTCTTCTCTTCTCCTCCCCCTTTTCTCCTCATCTTCCTCCCTCTTTCTCCTCCTCTCCTCCTCCTCTACTCATCTTCTATTCTACTCCCCTTTTCTCCTCCTCTTCTTCCTCTTCTACTCCTCCTCTACCCCTCTATCATCCTCTTCTCCTCTTTCTACTCCTCCTCTACCCCTCTCACTTCATCCCTCTTCCTCTCTTCTCTCCCCCTCTTCTCCTCCCATCCTCCTCTCCTCCCATCCTCCTCTCCTCCTCTCCTCCTCCTCTCCTCCCATCCTCCTCTCCTCCTCTCCTCCTCCTCTCCTCTTCTCATCCTGCGTATGTCAAACACCTATTTTCCAGTGGTACATTCGTTGACTTGCTAACAACAAGGTTGCCATGGGCAACACAGCAGCCCACTGGTTGATTTATATGTTGGGACAGAGACAAACGTTTCAGAGAGAG
This sequence comes from Salvelinus sp. IW2-2015, assembly GCF_002910315.2. Lineage (NCBI taxonomy): Eukaryota > Metazoa > Chordata > Actinopteri > Salmoniformes > Salmonidae > Salvelinus > Salvelinus sp. IW2-2015. Next base: position 14,012 of record NW_019946506.1, read on the forward strand.
AGAGAGGCTCAGTGTTTCTGCTTTGCGTTGGGACAGAAAAGTCTCTATTGTCAGTTATATGAAATAGTGCCAATATTGTACTGTCGCTAAGAATGTTCATATTTATTTTACAATTATAAGAAATGTACAATCTTATAGTAAGTCATTTAAAATGTGATTGTTACTATATTTAAACAATAACTTCAGTCATTTCAAGCCCTATTGCCTCACTTTTGTTGAATAGGAAAAATATAATATATTCATTTTTTTACTAAGTACTGGAGCTTTTGTCCTCAAAAGTGAGTACACCTCAGCAATTTATAACAATTTTAACGGAAATGTGAGTTCCAGACCTTTCTAGAACTATGCAGCATTTTGACCAGTGCCCATAGAGGTTGCCATTTGGGACTCCGTTATTGTGAGAGGAAAGGTGCCCACAGCTATGTCTGTCTGTCTGGTCACTGTAGCTGGGACTTCTGGGCTGTGAAAACCCCGAGGTGGACCCATGTGGACTGTACAATAGCAGCCTGTGTTCAAATAGTATTTGAAATCATTTTTAATACTTTATTTGTGCTTGATTGAGCTTGCCTCGCACAAGTAGGTAAGTCTGAACATTCCAAACCCCACCCATCTGTCACTCCAGGCAGGCTAAAGGAAATGATCAAAGTATCTGAAATATTTCAAATGCTGTTTGAACCCAGGTCACAGCAGCAGGTCTGATCAGCAGTAAGGATTAGCCTCGGAGCTGTTGGAATACATCCAGAAATATGACTGGCTAAATCCTTATTATGCAACGAGTCACTGGCCCAAATCCTATATGAACCCCAGAGTGAGGAACTGAACTGGGCCCTGTGAAGTCTGAAGATATTAAAACGAATTTCATCTGAACCAGAAAATTATCCTCAGAACGTTAGGGTACCCTTTTACAGCTGGTCTACCTGAATTATATTACAATATTGACCAAATGCTTCCTGCTATTTCCATACTAAATAATTATATTGGCTATCTTGTCAGTGAGGAGTGTGATTTTGCCTAATCTCTGCATGGATTTATCTTCTAGTATAAATCATGGTAATGCATTGAAAGGTCATTTTGTTTCCCACATAAGCACATTTTTAGTCATTGCCCCTCGTTACTGTGATGCCAGAGACGATGAAATTCCACTCGTCACTATTGATTTTCATGTTCTAAGTGGCCCATATGTCTTGCTGATGTAAAACGTTGACAGAGTAGAGGGATTGAAAATGTGTGTAAACTGTTAGGTAGGCTTTCTCTAATTGTCGTGACAGAAGTGTTGAAAAGACTGTGTGACAGAAAGAACTAAATAAAATACAGTTGAAAGTCATTCCTGCCCCAATCAGCTTTTGAAACAATAACAAAATGTATTCCCCAACCCCCCCGTTTCGGTAAAAATCTGTGGGATGGGTCTGTGTAATGTAAAAACTCTCAAATTCATACACAGATCTATGGATGGAAGGACTGACCATCCATTATATATATATATTTTTTTAGTTTTAGCCTTGTTATAATAGGATTTCTTTACATTTACTTTGTTTACAAACGTTGGAGAAAAATAAGCTTATTTTTCAGGTTCTGATTGGGGTACATTAGTTTAACTAAGATCGTAAGGCATTTCTAAGTTATATTCTTCAAGTATCAATGAGTTCATATAATTTATAATGAAGTCTAAAGATGGATGTAGCAATGGCAGAATGTCGCTTTGATGACTCAGAAGTCTTAGAAGCCATAGACAATACGATTACAGTACTATCATGTCAGCGCCAAGAAGAAACGTATCATCGCTGTTTTTCTCTCTCTCTGAGTAAGAACAGACTGAAACAACAAACAAGCTGTGGACTTCACAGATATTTGAGGAAAACTTTAACTTTAAATTCATTAGGAATCCAAGTCTAGTTTGTTGAAGACTGAAAGGAGCAGAACTATAGCAGAGGAGGTTAAAATGTTTGTCATTTGGGGCGGTAGGGTAGCCGAGTGGTTAGAGCTTTGGACTAGTAATCGAAAGGTTGTTAGATCAAATCCCCACGCTGACAAGGTAAACAAACTGTCCTTCTGCCCCTGAACAAAGCAGTTAACCCACTGGTTAGGCCGTCATTGTAAATAAGAATGTGTTCTTAACTGACTTGCCTAGTTAAATAAAGGTAAAATAGAAATTTTGCAGACTCTCTTATCCAGAGCAATTAGGGTTAAGTGCCTTGCTCAAAAGCACATCGACTGTTTTTTCACCTAGTTGGCTCACGATTCAAACCAGCGACTGTTTGATTATTGGCCCAATGTGCGTAACTGCTAGGCTACCTGATGCCACTCAGGTTCATGAATAATGTTGTTTTTGTTCCAGTTCTGTTTAACCGTGGGAGTGAGTGGAGCTCCTACAAAGCAGAGTAGTCATTTTTGGGGGGGGGGGGGGGGGTCAAAATGGATGGAAATAAACGACAGAACAGATAGATGTGAACTGAATGAATTCTGGTTTGTTTTGTCTGCTGACTTTTCTACAGGCCTCCATCCAGAATCGTTTATCAGGAACTCTTGGTTGTCACATTAGTAGAGCAACTCCCCTTCTGGCAATACCCTGTATTAAATATGACCTTCAGTGTAATAGAAAAGGGTTCTGTTGCAAAGGCCGACAGCAGAGGGAACATTTGACATCCCTGGCATATGCCCCTTGTTGAAAATAAACATAGCAGATTGTAAAGTAAAGTTAGTTTTACTAGCACATCATATTCCAGTTAACTCCAGTAATAATCTGACATAAACATGATGTTATGAAGATGTTATGACTGCCGTACAAGTGTTAGTTATTCTTTTAAAGTCAATAACATCATTATTACTTCTGTTTGCTCTTTGGGGTTTTAGGCTGGGTATCTGTAAAGGCTGGGTATCTGTAAAGGCTGGGTATCTGTAAAGGCTGGTCTGTAAAGGCTGGGTATCTGTAAAGGCTGGGTATCTGTAAAGGCTGGGTATCTGTAAAGGCTGGGTATTTGTAAAGGCTGGGTATCTGTAAAGGCTGTAATCTTGTAAAGGCTGGTATTGTAAAGCTGGGTAAATGGCTGTAAAGGCTGGGTATTGTAAAGGCTGGGTATCTGGTAAAGGCTGGGTATTTGTAAAGGCTGGGTATCTGTAAGGCTGGTATCTGTAAAGGCTGGTATTGTAAGGCTGGGTATCTGTAAAGGCTGGGTATTTGTAAAGGCTGGGTATCTGTAAAGGCTGGGTATCTGTAAAAGGCTGGGTATTGTAAAGGCTGGGTATCTGTAAAGGCTGGGTATGCTGTACGCTGGGTATTTGTAAAGGCTGGGTATTGTAAAGGCTGGGTATCTGGTAAAGGCTGGGTATTTGTAAAGGCTGGTATCTGTAAAGGCTGGGTATCTGTAAAGGTTGGGTATTCTGTAAGGTGGGTATTTGTACAAGGCTGGGTATTTGTAAACAGGCTGGGTATCTGTAAAGGCTGGGTATCTGTAAAGGCTGGGTATCTGTAAAGGCTGGGTATCTGTAAAGGCTGGGTATCTGTAAAGGCTGGGGATGAAACCTTAAAACTTAGTCACACATGACACTTCTTCTTTCATTGGTGCAATGTCTCCAAGCCGCCTCTCCACCATCTTGTCTTAGGGTTGAACAGATGCAGATGGATGTATATATATGAGGAGTAGAAAGCTGTAGAAAGGAGCGCAGCAGACAGCCTTGTTAGATTAAAAGGAAAGCAGATGATGAAAGAGAATAGGCTAATTATGACAATATAGTGAGTGGGTTTCTCAAATGACACCCTATTCCATTAAATAGTGCACTACTTTTGACAAGAGCTGTATGGACTTTAGTTCACTAAATATGGAATAGGGTTCCATTTTGTATACAAATCCAGAGCGTGGGTAGACTGGCTCCTGCTATCGTTGCTTTGTTATACATGGAGATTAGGTGATGCACGGTGGGATTCATCATTCTGCCACCGTGTCAACAACAGTTATATATCTAGATGATTATTTGTGTACCTTGTCTGACATTTCTTTGGACTGCAACTGTTAGGTGCTAGTAACTCAAGCGTTTCACTGCTGCACCCGCTAAAACATCTGTGTGCCTCGGATTGGATTTTTTTTTTTTTATGACAGTAATTCCAGACATACTTCAAAACACTGTTGTTATATCACCTCGGATATGTACTTATCTGTGCAATGCCTGGCGACTGGCCTAGATATTAAAAGACACAATTGTGATATCTGATATCTGATCTTGGCATTAAGCATTATAATGCATACGTAACTCATGAATAAGCATTCAGCCTACTATCATCAACTACACCTATTAGTGTATTAGATTTCTAATTTGTTACAGACAGTTCCCCGGAAGCGTATTGAGTATTTTGTCCGGTGTGCTTATATGATGTACTGTAGTTCTCTGATGGAAAGTGTTTTTCACCTCTAGATTGACTGTGGGTTCCGTTTGGTCTGGGAACACTTCCTCCCCTCCATAGGAAAAAAAAAAGACCTCCAGAATTATCGGGTCGAGGCATCGTGTACATTGGAGAAATTACATGGATTTTTAATGTACCACAAAATTAGAAATATCACTCTTCTCCTCTCCTCTCCCCCTCTCCTCCCCTCTCTTCTCCCTCTTCTCTTCTCTCCTCCCCTCTACTCTGCTCTCTTCCCCTCCCCTCTCCTCTCCTCTCTTCCCCTCCCCTCTCCTCTCCTCTCTTCTCCTCCCCTCTCCTCAGCTCTCCTCTCTTCCCCTCCCTCTCCTCTCCTCTCCTCCCCTTCCCTCTTCTGTCCTCTCCTCTCTTCTCCTCCCCTTCCCTCTTCTGTATCTCCTGTCATCTCCTCTCATGTACTCTCCTCTCATATCCTCTCCCCTCTACACTCCTCTCTTCTCCTCTCGTCTCTTCTCCTCCCATCCCCCTGGTAAGTGTGTGTGTGTTTCACCAGCTAATACAAACAGAAAAAGTCTTATAATTACACAGTACAGTTGCTTTAACGCAGTGCTTCGCAGGCATGAGATGTGGATCTTGCAAACCCTGGACAGCATATCTCTCTCTCTCTGTGTGTGTGTGTGTGTGTGTGTGTGTGTGTGGTGTGGTGTGTGTGTGTGGTGTGTGGTGTGTGTGGTGGTGTGGTGTGTGTGTGTGTGTGGGTGTGTTGCGGTTGTGTGGCATGCCTTCGTGCTCACTGCTCTGCGGATGGAACTTCCATTCAGAGACAATTGTTAGAGCTTATTAGGGAGACTCGTGGAGTGGAAAGTGTGTGTGTCTTACCTATCCGCGTGCCTGCCTGTGTGTGTGAGAGTGTGAGTGTGTGTTTCACATTTCCTCCATTCATTCATAGAGAATTTAATAAAGTCGTTTCCAGTCGGCTGATCATGTGAACACTAGAATTCAGAGATGCCACGTCAAAATGCTGCAGTCACCTAATGACTATCAAACGGCTCTTAACACAGCAAATCATTTTCCGCATCCCAAACGACACCCTATTCCCTATGGGTCCTGGTCTAAAGTAGTGCACTACATAGGGAATAGGGTGTCATAGGGCCCTGGTCTAAGTTGTATAATATATATAGGGAATAGGGCCCTGGTCTAAAGTAGTGTACTATATATAGGGAATAGGTCCCTGGTCTAAAGTAGTGTACTATATATAGGGAATAGGTCCCTGGTCTAAAGTAGTGTCTGGCTAGGCTGGAGGCTGAGTTGTCATGTTGTATTGTCTGTCTGGCTAGGCTGGAGGCTGAGTTGTCATGTTGTATTGTCTGTCTGGCTAGGCTGGAGGCTGAGTTGTCATGTTGTATTGTCTGTCTGGCTAGCCTGGAGGCTGAGTTTTCATGTTGTATTGTCTGTCTGGCTAGGCTGGAGGCTGAGTTGTCATGTTGTAATTGATGCTGGGTAATTGATGTTGGGTAATTGATGCTGGGTAATTGATGCCTGGTAATTGATGCTGGGTTATTGATGCTGGGTTATTGATGCTGGGTTATTGGTGCTGGGTAATTGGTGCTGGGTAATTGATGCTGGGTAATTGATGCTGGGTCATTGATGCTGGGTTATTGATGCTGGGTAATTGATGCTGGGTAATTGGTGCTGGGTAATTGATGCTGGGTTATTGATGCTGGGTTATTGATGCTGGGTAATTGATGCTGGGTTATTGATGCTGGGTTATTGATGCTGGGTTATTGATGCTGGGTAATTGATGCTGGGTAATTAAGCTATACTCACTGCATCAGACCAAAAGACTGGATGGGTGGCTTAGTAGGGGCATGGTTTTCAGATACTTCTTCTTTCTGGCCATCTGTGAGAGTACATGTCATTCTGGTTAATCTGTTCTGTTGTATTGTCGTCTGTATGTTAAGGGATGATACGTTTCTATATTTTATACACAGGAGTATGAGTTCCTTATGAGTTCCTATGCATATCCTAAAGTTGGGAGTTACCGCTTTGTTATAAAAGTTTAGATCATAATGTTATTAGTTGTATATTAAAACATACAGTATAAATATTATTGAAGGGAAAGTGAAATTTGCAGTGGTAAATCTTAAACTTACATTTACTCTCATGGGTGGCCAAAAATAACTATGTGAAAGATGACTTTCCACTGAGTTAAGATGAAAACAGATTTCAAAACATTCTCTGTCTGATAATCACACGCTGGTATTTATTATTTTCACTATTGAGCATTGTGAACAATTAATGAAACATTTTCCAGCACAATTTTGTGAAAGCACCAAAGCATTCAGAAATCCTCGGTTGCCCATGACTAGTTATTATATCAACATTATGATAGGCACACGAGGAACTAAGAGTCCTTAAAGATACAAAAGTGTCAGTACTCAACCTTAGCATCTGATGACAGTACAACAAAACAGATAAACAGGAATGACGTTTACTTTCACGGGTGCCCCCCCCCAAAAAACGATATACCACCCCTACTAAAGTCACGCCTCCAGTCTTCTCAAAGAAAATAACCCAACGTGTGTTCTGTCCACTATTCACCCAGCGCTGGGTTATTTTTAACCCAGCATTGTTTAGAGGAAAGTCCAAGTCCTCCAATTGTGTCCTAGCATTTATATAAGAGTCCTCACTTTAACTATTATCCTCTCATCTATGCCAGTCATCTATACTGGTTTTCATCCATAGTGTCAGTCTCCACTCTCTCTTCTCCCGTGGTGTCGTCCCTGATCTATTAAAGCTCCTGGGTGTAATTATGGAGATCCACACCTAAGGGGGTGACTTCATTCACACACACACTTGCAAGCACACACACACACACACACACACACACACACACACACACACACACAACAACACACAACACACCACACCACACACACACACACACACACACACACACACACACACACACACACACACACCACACACACACACACACACACACTGACATGTACACACCAGTGGAGGCTGCCGAGGGGAGGATGCCATAATATTGTCCTGAAACGGAGTAAAAGGAATGGCATCAAACTCATTGAAAACACATTGATGTGTTGTGATACTATCCACCTATTCCACTCACAGCCATTACCATGAGCCTGTCTTCCCAATTAAGGTGCCACCAACCTCCTGTGGTACACACGTGCACACACCTTGAGGAGGTGCATTACTCCATCACAGCGCAAACCTCAGGATGCTAATCAATGTGACAGAATTTCTGCTCTCACACACACTGAGAGTTGTCCAAAAGGGTTGAGTACAGATGCTCCCTAACCACACGAGAGAGAGAAGAGAGAGAAGAGTCTGTCTGTCATCACAAGGCTGAATAGAACTGCTGCTGTCTGTCTGTCTGTCTGTCTGTCTGTCTGTTGCGTCTGTCTGCTGTCTGTCTGTCTGTCTGTGCTTCGTCTGTCTGTCTGTCTGCTGTCTGTCTGTCGTCTGTCTGTCTGTCTGTCTGCTTTGTCTGTCTGTCTGTGTCTGTCTGTCTTGTCTGTCTTGTCTGTCTTGTCTTGTCTTGTCTTGTCTTGTCTTGTCTGTCTTGTCTTGTCTTGTTGTCTTGTCTTGTCTTGTCTTGTCTTGTCTGCTTGTCTTGTCTTGTCCTGTCTGTCAAATGTTCAGGCGGGGGGGGGACAGTGTGTTGGACACTGTATATCTTCCTTCCCTCCCCCCTCATGATCTGAATCTCTGAGAGCCTTTTTAAAATTATTTTCAAACACTGATCTTCTTTTGTGCGCACACAGAATATCAGTTAGGTCCACAGTGGGAGAGAACAAGACAGACCTCGCCTCAGCGACAGACATATATCAAGGGAGACATTAGATCCCAAAATGGATGTGGATCCTTTTTTTTATAACAATCTCCTCAAAATCAAATTGTGTTCGCACGTACGCAGTTGTGCAGAGTGTAAATGAAGGAGAAGGGGGAGCGGCGGTAGCAAATGAACAAATGAGAACAGCTGCTGAGAAAAGAAAAATAGTAAGCTACTACTCTCTCACAGTGTATCACTTACACACACACACACACACACACACACACACACACACACACACACACACACACACACACACACACACACACACACACACACACACACACACACACACACACACACACACCACACACACACACACACACACACACACACACACCACACACACACAACACACACACACACACAACACACACACACACACACACACACACACAGTGTGAGTACCAGACGGAGTAAACAATGTAGGTACAAATAAAATAGAAAGCGTTTCAGTGCACCGCATATCAAGTAAAGTACAGGCCACAGATCCTTTGCTTTGTACGAGACACACATATGCAGCCTTGTTGTTGGCTATAGACTTATACGCCTTTTTCAACATGACAAGCATATACAAAGTGCTTCAATTTTCTTGAGTGAAAAATCTAAACAAAAATCCATACTTATGGGCAGCCCATAATGCATGAGTGTGGTATTAATTATGAAGTACCTTGCTACACTGTCTGGTCGTCTAGGGGTTGAGCTGCCCAGGACTGGGCTGAGGCTGGGCTAGGGTGGGGCTGAGGCTGGGCTAGGGTGAGACTGAGGCTGGGCTAGGGTGAGCCTGACTGGCTGGGTAGGCTGAGACTGGGCTGAGAATGGCAGAGGCTGGCGTTGTCAGGAATCAAGTTAAGACTCAAGTGCAGAATGTGTGAAGTAACAATGTTATTGTAACCACAGGAGCAGGCAGACGACAGGTCAAGGCAGGCAGGGGTCGATAATAAGAGCAGAGGCCAAGGTACAGGACGGCAGGCAGGCTCAGGGTCAGGCAGAGGTTCGGTAATCCAGAGCAGAGGCCAAGGTACAGGACGGCGCAGGCTCAGGCAGGGGTCGATAATCCAAGCAGAGGCCAAGGTACAGGACGGCAGGCAGGCTCAGGGTCAGGCAGAGGTTCGGTAATCCAGAGCAGAGGCCAAGGTACAGGACGGCAGGCAGGCTCAGGGTCAGCAGAGGTTTGGTAATCCACAGAGAGCCTAGGTACAGGACGGCAGGCAGGCTCAGGGTCAGGCAGAGGTTTGGTAACCAGAGCAGAGGCCAAGGTACAGGACGGCAGGCAGGCTCAGGGTCAGGCAGAGGTTCGGTAATCCAGAGCAGAGGCCTAGGTACAGGACGGCAGGCAGGCTCAGGGTCAGGCAGAGGTTCGGTAATCCAGAGCAGAGGCCAGGTACCGGCGGCAGCGCCCAGGGTCAGGCAGAGGTTCGGTAATCCAGAGCAGAGGCCAAGGTACAGGACGGCAGGCAGGCTCAGGGTCAGGCAGAGGTTCGGTAATCCAGAGCAGAGGCCAAGGTACAGGACGGCAGGCTCAGGGTCAGGCAGAGGTTCGGTAATCCAGGGGTGGAGCAGGGACAGGCAGCGGTCAGGCGGCGAGAACATGGTCAGGACAGGCAAAGGTCAAAAACCAGGAGAAACGAGAAAAAGAGACTACAGAAAACCAGGAGCTGTTGGCTTGAACAAACAAGATAAACTGGCAACAGAACGACAGGTAGGGTAGGGAGCCGGGCTGAGCGTGGGGTAGGGTAGGGTGAGCAAGGCTGAGGCTGGGTAGGGTAGGGTGAGCTGGGCTGAGGCTGGGGTAGGGTAGGTGAGGCTGGGCTGAGGCTGGGGTAGGGTAGGGTGAGGCTGGGCTGAGTCTGGGTAGGGAGGCTGAGGCTGGGCTGAGGCTGGGGTAGGGTAGGGTGAGGCTGGGCTGAGTCTAGGGTAGGGTAGGGTAGGGTAGGGTGAGGCTGGGCTGAGCCTGGGGTAGGTTAGGGTCTGTCTACCGTAGTGGGTCAACCTACAATAAAGTCCATGGGGAACGACTGGTGGACAGCCTACAACAACATACCTAAGAGTTTCCTGATTATCGATGGGTAGTTTGTGTGCTTACTTTTTAATTGAGTATTACAAACCCAGTTTGAGAGTTTGATAAATTGGCACTTGGATCGGAACTTCAGCTATGGTCAGGTGACATGAAAATAGAGCTCTTTGGCCACGTACTCCAGCTGTGGGTTTGGCGTTGAAAAAACAGATGCAAATGCTGAAAATAACCTAATACCTACTGTACAATATGGTGGTGGATCTGTTGATGTTATGGGCCTGTTTGGCTTCCACTGATCCTGTGGCCTTTGTTAAGTTCAATGACATCATTAACTTTTTTCAAGTACCAGGACATTTTAGCTCAAAAACCTGCTTGCTTTTGCCAGGATGCTGACCTTAGGCCGCAAGTGGATCCTCCAGCAAGGCAATAACCTCAAGCACTAATCAAAATTATCAAATAAATGGTTAATTGACTACAAAGTCAAACATTTTGCAATGGCCGTCTCAGATTTTTTGCCCATTTGAACACCTGTGGTTTGAATCATAGAGGGCAGACCATATGAGCAGACCAAGGATACCAAGGATGTCAGGGTTGTGTGTGGAGAAGTAGCAGAGTCAATTGCAGGACACAGGTGTTGAGCGAAACCAAAAACGTTTACTCAAAATACAGCCAAAATTCCACAAATGGAATAATTACAAACACACAAGAAAATACAACAACCACTAACGWAACAAACAATCACGGACAAAACAGAAATGAAAGCCAGAGAGTTAAATAGGGAACATAATAGGGGAATAGAAACCAGGTGTGTAAATTACAGACAAAACAAAACGAAACAGAAAAATGGATCGATGGTGACTAGAAAGCCGGTGACGTCGACCGCCGAACACCACCCGAACAAGGAGAAGGGCCGACTTCGGCGGAAGTCGTGACATTACCCCCCCCCCCCCTTGACGCGCGGCTCCAGCAGCGCGACGACACCGGCCTCGGGGACGACCCGGAAGGCGAGGTGCAGGGCGATCCGGGTGGAGACGGTGAAACTCAACATAGACGGATCTAGAATGTCCTCCACCGGTACCCAGCATCTCTCCTCCGRGCCGTACCCCTCCCACTCCACGAGGTACTGAAGACCCCTCGCCCGACGCCTAGAATCCATGATGGCTCTTACGCTATACGCCGGGACCCCCTCGATGTCAAGAGGGGGCGCAGGAACCTACTGCACCTCAGACTGCTGGAGCGGACCAGCCACCACCGGCCTGAGGAGAGACACATGGAACGAGGGGTTAATACGGTAATCAGGGGGGAGTTGTAACCTATAACAAACCTCGTTCAATCTCCTCAGGACTTTAAATGGCCCCACAAACCGCGGACCCAGTTTCCGGCAGGGCAGGTGAAGGGGTAGGTTTCGGGTCGAGAGCCAGACCCAATCCCCCGGGGCATACACCGGGGCCTCACTGCGGTGGCGTTCGGCACTCGCCTTTTGTCTCCTGATGGCCCGTTGTAGCCTTACATGGGCAGCGTTCCAAGTCTCCTCTGAGTGCCGAAACCATTCATCCACCGCAGGAGCCTCAATCTGGCTCTGATGCCATGGTGCCAGGCCCGGCTGGTAACCTAGCACACACTGAAAAGGTGATAGGTTGTGAGTGGCGGAGGGAGTTTTGGGCCATCTCCGTCCAGGGGATGTAAGCTGCCCACTCCCCCGGCCGGTCCTGGCAATAGGACCTCAGAAACCTACCCACATCCTGGTTTACTCTTTCCACCTGCCCGTTGCTCTCGGGGTGGAAACCTGAGGTAAGACTGACCGAGATCCCCAGGCGTTCCATAAACGCCCTCCAGACTCTAGATCTAAATTGGGGACCCCGATCAGAAACTATATCCTCAGGCACCCCGTAGTGCCGGAATACGTGGGTGAATAGAGCCTCCGCAGTTTGTAGAGCCGTAGGGAGACCGGGCAAAGGAAGGAGACGGCAGGACTTAGAAAACCGATCCACAACGACCAGGATCGTGGTGTTACCCCGCGACGGGGGAAGATCCGTCACGAAATCCACCGATAGGTGTGACCATGGTCGCTGTGGAACGGGAAGGGGTTGTAATTTCCCTCTGGGCAGATGTCTAGGTGCCTTGCACTGTGCACATACCGAACAGGAGGAAACATAAACCCGCACGTCCTTAGCTAAAGTGGGTCACCAGTACTTCCCAGAAAGGCAGCGCACCGTCCGACCGATACCAGGATGACCAGAGGAGGGTGACGTATGAGCCCAACAGATCAAACGATCGCGGACATCARACGGAACGTACATACGTCCAGCTGGACAGTCATGTGGAATGGACTCTGTACGTGACGCCCGTTCGATGTCCGCATCCACCTCCCACACCACCGGTGCCACCAGGCGAGAGGCTGTAATTATGGGAGTGGGATCTGTGGGTCCTCTCCTCTGTATCATACAGCCGGGACAGTGCATCTGCCTTAACGTTCTGGGAACCTGGTTTGTAGGTAAGGGTGAAATCAAAACGRGTGAAAAACATGGCCCACCTTGCCTGGCGAGGGTTCATTCTCCTCGSTGCCCGGATGTACTCCAGATTGCGGTGGTCAGTCCAAATGAGAAAAGGGTGTCTAGCCCCCTCAAGCCAGTGTCTCCACGCTTTCAGAGCCATGACAACAGCCAGCAACTCCCGGTCCCCCACATCATAGTTTCGCTCCGCCGGGCTGAGCTTCTTCGAAAAGAATGCACAAGGGCGGAGTTTTGGTGGCGTACCCGAGCGCTGAGACAGCACAGCCCCTATCCCCGCCTCGGACGCGTCCACCTCAACTATGAATGCTAAGGAAGGATCAGGATGAGCCAGCACTGGARCCGAGGTAAACAGAGCCTTCAGGTGACCAAAAGCCCTGTCCGCCCCAGCTGTCCACTGCAGTCGCACCGGTCCTCCCTTCAGCAGTGAGGTAATGGGAGCCGCTACCTGACCAAAACCCCGGATAAATCTCCGGTAGTAGTTGGCAAACCCTAAAAACCGCTGCACCTCCTTTACCGTGGTTGGAGTCGGCCAATTACACACGGCTGAAATGCGGTCATTCTCCATCTCTACCCCTGACGCTGAAAAGCGGTACCCTAGGAAGGAGATGGATCGTTGGAAGAACAGACATTTCTCAGCCTTGACGTACAGGTCATGCTCCAACAGTCGACCAAGCACCCTACGCACCAGGGACACATGCTCGGCGTGTGTAGCGGAGTATATTAGAATGTCATCTATATACACCACTACACCCTGCCYGTGCAGGTCCCTGAAGATCTCATCCACAAAGGATTGGAAGACTGATGGAGCATTCATTAACCCGTACGGCATGACGAGGTACTCATAATGCCCAGAAGTGGTGCTAAATGCTGTCTTCCACTCACCCCCCCCCTTAATACGCACCAGGTTGTAAGCGCTCCTGAGGTCCAATTTTGTGAAGAAGCGCGCCCCGTGTAATGACTCGGTCATACTGGCTATGAGTGGTAGCGGGTAACTGTATTTTACCGTGATCTTATTTAATCCTCGATAATCAATACACGGGCGCAAACCTCCATCCTTCTTCTTCACAAAAAAGAAACTCGAGGAGACAGGTGAGATGGAAGGCCGAATGTATCCCTGTCCCAGAGATTCGGTGACATATGTCTCCATAGCCACCGTCTCCTCCTGTGACAGAGGATACACGTGACTCCTGGGAAGTGTAGCGTCTACCAAGAGATCTATCGCACAATACCCCGGTCGATGGGGTGGTAATTGAGTCGCCTTCTTCTTACAGAAGGCGAGTGCCAAATCGGCATATTCGGGAGGAATGTGCATGTTGGAAACCTGGTTTGGACTTTCCACCGTAGTGGCACCTAAGGAAACACCTACACACCTACCTGAACASTGACAGGACCATCCCTTGAGAGCCCTCTGTTGCCACGAAATAATCGGATCATGAGAGGCCAACCAGGGAAGACCCAACACAACAGGAAACGCAGGAGAGTCGATCAAGAAGAGACTAATTCTCTCCTCGTGATCCCCCTGSGTTCTCATAGCGATGGGCGCTGTGACCTCCCCAATCAGCCCCGACCCCAAAGGACGACTATCTAGGGCATGTACAGGGAAGGSAACATCAACAGGAATAATAGGGATCCCTAATCTATGTGCCAAAGAGCGGTCAATAAAGTTCCCAGCTGCGCCTGAATCTACTAGCGCCTTATGCTGGGGATGCGAGGAAAACTCAGGAAATTCTATAGGTAACCACATGTGTGCAACAGAAGACTCTGGGTGAGTTATGTGCCTACTCACCGGAGATGACCCATCAGTGCTCCGCCTGCTACCTYRACTTCCAGGAGAAACACCCCAGCACCGGACAGCAGTGTGYCCTCTGCGTCCACAGTTGRTGCATGGAGTGGTCCTCCCTCYGGTCTCCCTCCTAGCAGCCCCTCCTAACTCCATCGGTGTTGGATCCAAGGTGCTGGGTAATGGAACGGGCGGACCCCGATCTAGACGTCCGCGGGAGGCCAACAGGTTATCCAGCCGGATAGATAAATCCACCAGCTGGTCCAGGTTRAGAGTGGTGTCCCTGCARGCTAACTCCCTACGAACGTCCTCTCGTAGACTACACCTGTAGTGATCGATCAGGGCCCGCTCATTCCATCCCGCACCAGCGGCCAGAGTTCGGAAGTCSAGGGCGAATTCTTGAGCGCTCCTCATCCCCTGTCTGAGATGGAACAAACGCTCTCCCGCCRCTCTCCCTTCAGGTGGATGATCAAAAACCGCCCGGAAGCGGCGAGAGAAGTCWTCATAGTCATCCAGGGTTTGRCCCTCTCYTCCCCAGATGGCATTAGCCCACTCCAGGGCCTTACCAGTCAGACAGGAGATGAGGGCGCCCACTCTCTCYCGTCCCGAAGGGGACGSATGAACAGTTGCCAGRTATAGCTCYAGCTGTAGGAGGAACCCCTGGCACCCGGCGGCTGTACCGTCATACGCTCCTGGGAGCGAGAGCCGAATCCCACTGGGTCCTGACGATGGAGGGATGGCTGGTGGAGTAGGGAGAGGTGCRGGTGGAGGTGATGGGTTATGAGTTACCGGGAGACCTCCTCTCTCCCATCGGTCCATTGTCTGCAGCACGCGATCCATGGCTGTCCCTAAACTGTGCAACATGGTCGCGTGCTGTTGAACTTGCTCCTCGACTGGGAGAGAAGGGCTGGCTGCGCCTGCTGACTCCATTTGAAGTTTGGTCCGTGATTCTGTCTGGGTTGTGTGTGGAGAAGTAGCAGAGTCAATTGCAGGACACAGGTGTTGAGCGAAACCAAAAACGTTTACTCAAAATACAGCCAAAATTCAGCCAAAATACTTTATTTAGAGTTCTGTTCAACCTTCACTGTGATGACAGACAGACAGACATACTGACAGTTCTGTTCAACCTTCACTGTGATGACAGACAGACAGACAGTTCTGTTTAACCTTCACTGTGATGACAGACATATAGACAGACAGACAGACAGACAGTTCTGTTCAGGCTTCACTGTGATGACAGACAGACAGACAGACAGACAGACAGACAGACAGACAGACAGACAGACAGACAGACAGACAGACAGACAGACAGACAGACACAGCGTTAAGGACAACGGCAGGAAGCAGGCCTTAGAGACGGAGGGGATCGAATAATGTCCATGGACATAGCAGAGGCCTAGAGGTACCAGGCTAACGGGTGCTGGCAGCGGTTCAGGGTCTCTCCGAGGTGTATGGGTCACGTGTCGTGGTTCGGTTAAGTCCTAGGGTCTAGCATAGAGCGGTCTGTCGTCCGATAGTCTGTGCGCTCACCCCTGTTCTGTCTGTCTGTGCTGCCATAGTCTGTCGGTCTGTCTGCTCATAGGCGCGCAGTTGTTCTCAAGGGTTGAAACAGAA
>NW_019946507.1:0-27468 GCF_002910315.2 Salvelinus sp. IW2-2015
GATTAAACTACTGTGTTGGATTTGGACTTCACTAAACCATTCAAACATACTGAGTCCATAGGATTATTTGTTGGTTTGGACTTCACTAAACAAACTACTGAGTCATTAGGATTATTACTGTGTGGGATTTGGACTTCACTAAACACAAATATACTGAGGAGTCTGAATTACTATGTGTGGATTTTGGACTTCACTTTAAACCCAACTACTGAGTCATGCATTATACTGTGTGGAATTTTGACTTTCACTAAACCACACTATGAGGGGAGTCATAGGATTATATGTGTGGGATTTTGGATTCACAATAAACACAACGATACTGAGGAGTCATTAGAATTATATGTGTGGATTGGACTTCACTAACCAGCAAACATACTGAAGTCTAGATTATTACTCTGGTGTGGATTCTGGCTTCACTATAACACACATACTGAGGAGTCATGGAATTACTACTGTGTGGATTTGGACTTCACAAACCACAAATTTAACCCCATGAGTTCCATAGAATTACTACTGTGTGGATTTGGACTTCACTAAACACAACATACTGAGTTCCATAGAATTTATGTGTGGATTTGGATTCACTAAACACAAACATATGGTCATAGGATTATTATGTGTGATTTGACTTTCACTAACACAACATATGAGTCATGGATTATTACTTTGTGGTGGATTTGGACTTCACAACAACATAACTGAGTCATAGGATTTACTGTGTGGATTTGGCTTCACTAAACCAAACATACTGAGGAGTCAAGAATTACTACTGTGTGGATTTGGACTTCAATAAACCAAAACATACTGGGAGTCATAGAATTACTACTGTGTGGATTTGGACTTAACTAACAACAACATTCTGAGTCATAGGATTACTAACTTGTGTGGATTTTTGGACTTCACTAAACACAACATACTGGAGTCATTAGGATTATTATGTGTGGCATTTGGACTTCACTAAACCACAACTACTCGGTATTGAATTACTATGTGTGGATTTTGGAGACTTAACTAAACCACAAACATACTGAGTCATTAGGATTACAACTGTGTGGATTTGGACTTACTAAACACAAACAGTTGAGTCATAGAATTACTATGTGTGGATTTGGACTTCACTAAACAAAAACATACTGAGTCCATAGGATTACTACTGTGTGGATTTGGACTAACGCAGAGTTCAGGTACATTTATTTGGCTTTCAAATTTAATGGAGAATTGGTGTTTCTTCCAGGACTGGTTTAATCTGGAAGGTTAGGTTTAATTCTGCGAAGGTTTAGGTTCATCTGAGAGGTTAGGTTGTAATCTGTGTCTGGAACACCAGTTTTATAAAATGTAGATGTCACAGATCCGGCTGCATCACATCCGGAGCGTGATTGGGAGTCCGTAGGGCCGGGACACTGGCCGCTCATCCGGGTTTGGCCGGGTAGGCGTCATTGTAATAAGAATTTTGTTTTAACTTGACTTGCCCTAGTTATAAAGGTTAAAATAGAGGTTAAATAAAGGTTAAATAATAAGATATCGGAGGGGCCGATATAGTTGAGGTCAATTGATGTTATTAATCACATTTTTGAACTCGATAAACTGGATTCATCTAATCTGGTGAAACAGCCTAGAAGTAGTTTTCCTAGGCCCAGATTACGCCTCTATCCTGGATTCATCTAATATGTGAAACAGTCCAACAACTTGTTTCTAGGCGAGATTTACGCCTGCTACTCCAGGATTCATCTAATCTGTGAAAACAGTCACAACTTTGTTTCCTAGGCGCCAGATTACGCTTCTCTATCTGGATTCATCTAATCTGTGAAAAAAGCCACAAAAACTTAGTTTCTCGGCCAAGTATTCGCCTCTACCCTGGATTCATCTAATCTGTGAAAACAGGCCCACAAAAAACTAGTTTCTAGGCCACAGATACGCTCTATCTGGATTATGCTATCTGTGAAACAGCACAAACTTGTTTTCTCGGCAGCAGATTCGCTCTACTCTGGAATTCATCAATCTATAAAACGCCACAAAACGAGTTTCTAGGCGCCCAGATTAACGTTCTATTCTGGATTCTCTAATGCTGTGAAAACGCCCCACGAAAACGGGGTTTCTCGGGCCGATTCGGTTTGCGTCTTCCTGGGGCTGTTATTCACGAAGAGTGTGGTGCGTGATCTAGGATCAGGTTCCCTGGCCACAGTAATTCATTCCTTCAAATCTAAAAGAATGTATCATAGATTAATCCTTTGATTTAACACAGATCAATGAGCATCATCTTCAACAATGAACTTGTAAAAACACGAGAAAAACACATCTTCATTGTAGGGTCAGGTTTTTATGTAAATCAAAACGTAAAATGTTATTTAAATAAAATACAGTAGAGAGAGAGGCTACACATCAATGAGTTCAGGTAGCAATGTGGCTGTGGTTGTTCTGGCAGGTGAGCTGTGTGTTAGTAGTAGAGAGAGAGGGCTACAGTCGTGATGTTTCAGGTAGATGTGGATGTGTGTGTTCTTGCAGGTGAGCTGTGTGTTAGTAGTAGAGAGAGAGGCTAACACGTCGTGATGTTAGGTTCAGAATGTGGACTGTGTGTGTTTGCAGGTGAGCTGTGTGTTAGTAGTAGAGAGAGAGGCTGAACGTCATGATGTTCAGGTCAGGGGGGGGGGGGGGGGGGTCGTAGTCCTGAGAGTGTTGTCACGTGGATAAGAGAAGGGAACACTACATGGGAATATGGTAATATCACCAGTAGATGACTTTAACTGGAAGAGAGAGAGAGAGAGAGACGGAGAGAGAGACATGAGTAGCAATTTTTTTTTCAATGCTTGTAATATCTTCTAATATCACCTGTGGTGGAGTGGTCTATTTATTATTATGTCTATGCTCTTCATGGTGGAGCTGGTCTATTTCTATATTCTCTCCTCACCTTCCATTGTTGGAGCTGGTCTAGTTATTATATCTCTAATGCTACTTCCATGGTGGAGTGGTTAGTTATTATATTTCTCTGCTCCATTCCATGGTGAGCTGGTCTAGTTATTATATCTTATCTTTCTTACGCATGGTGGTATGTGGTCTAGTTATTATATCTCTATGCTAACTTCTGGTGGAGTGGTCATAGTTATTTATATCTTAATCTCGCATTCCTGGTGGAGCTGGTTAGTTAATTATAATCTCTATGCTCACCTTCCCATGGTGGAGCTGGTTCTAGTTATTTATCTCTATGCTCACCTTCATGGTGGAGCTGGTTAGTTTTATTATATTCTATGCTCACTGTCATGGTGGGCTGGTCTAGCTATTAATATCTCTATCCTCGCCTTCCATGGTGGAGCTGGTCTAGTTATTTTATCTTATGCTCACTTACATGGTGGGAGCTGGTCTAGTTATTATTCTCTATGCTCCCTTCATGGTGGAGCTGGTCTAGTTATTAATTTTATGCTCACCTTCTGGGAGCTGGTCTAAAGTTATTATAATCTTCTATGCTCAACCTTCATGGTGGAGCTGGTCTAGCTATTTATCTCTAATCTCGCTTCATGGTGGAGTGGTTCTAGTTATTATTTCTCTATGCTAATTCCATGGTGGAGCTGGTCTAGTTAGTTATAGTCTTATGCTCACTTCCATGGTGGAGCTGTTAGTTTTATATTCTGATGCTCACTTCCATGGTGGAGCTGGTTAGGTTATTATTTCTCTATGCGTCACCTTCTGGTGGAGCTGGTCTATTTATTATTTCTCTATGCTCACTTCCATGGTGGAGCTGGTCTAGTTATTATATTTCTATGCTCACTTCCATGGTGGAGCTGGTCTAGTTTATTATATTCTATCCTCACCTTCATGGTGGACTGGGTCTAGTTATATCTCTATCCTCACTTCCATGGTGGAGTGGTTAGTTCTTATACTTCTATGTTTCATTTTCCATGGAAGGAGCTGGTCTAGTTATTATTTTCTATAGTGCTCACCTTCCGATGTGGAGCTGGTCTAGTATTTTTCTCGTTATGCTCACCTTTCCATGGAGGAGCTGGTCTAGTCTATTATTTCTCTATGCTCGACTTCCATGGTGGAGTGGTCTAAGTATTTATTTATCTGCCTTCATGGTGGAGCTGGTCTAGTTATTTTATCTCTCATGCTACCTTCCCATGGTGGAAGCTGGTCTAGTTATTATATCTTTATGCTACTTCATGGTGGAGCTGGTCTAGTTATTATTCTCTATGCTCCTGGTGGACTAGTCTAGTTTTATATCTTATGTTATTTCCATGGAGGAGCTGGTCCTAGTTATTTATTTTCTATGCTACTTATATGGTGGAGCTGGTCTAGTTTTTATCTCTTATCTCACTTCATGGTTGGAGCTGGTCCTAGTTTTATATCTCTATGTTCTTTTCCATGGAGGGCTGGTTCTAGTTTATTATTTCTCTTATGCTCACTTTCATGGTGGAGCTGGTCTAGTTATTATATCTTCTAATGCTCACTTCATGGTGGAGCTTGGTCCTAGTTTATTATATTCTATGCTACTTCCATGGGTGAAGTGGTCTAGTTATTATATTCTCTATCTCACTTCATGGTGGAGCTGGTCTAGTTATATTCTATCGCTCATTCCATTGTGGAAGTGGTTCTAGTTATTATATCTCTATGCTCTTCCATTGTGGAGCTGTCCGTTATTATATCTCTATGTCACCTTCATGGTGGAGCTGTCTAGTTATTTATGATCTCTATGCTTCACCTTCATGGTGGAGCTGGTTAGTTATCTATATCTCTATCCTTGCCTTCCATGGTGGATGAGCGGTCTAGTTATTAAATATTCTATGTTCATTTCATGGAGGAGTGGTCTAGTTATTATGTTCTTCTATGCTGCACTTTCCATGGTGGAGCTGTCTGAAGTTAATTATTTTCTATGCTCACCTTCCATGAGGGCTGGTCTAGTTATTATTTCTCTTGCTACTTCATGGTGGAGCTGGTCTAGTTATTATATCTTAGTTCTTTTTCATGAGGAGCTGGTCTAGTTATTATTTTTATGCTCACTTCCTTTGTGGAGCTGGTCTAGTATTATTTTTCTAGTGCTCACCTTTCCAGGAGAGCTGGTCTAGTTTATTATTTCTCTATCTCACCTTCATGGTGGAGCTGGTCTAAGGTATTTATCTCTATGTTCATATTTCCATGGGGAGCTGGTCTAGTTATTATTTCTTATGCTCACCTTGCATGGTGGAGCTGGTCTAGTTATTATTTCCTCTATCTCACCTTCCATGGAGGAGCGGTCTAGTTATTCTTTCTCTTGCTCCTTCCATGGTGAGCTGGGTCTATTATTATATGCTCTATGTTCATTTTCCATGGCGAGCTGGTCTAGTTATTTATTTCTCTATGGCTCACTTTCCATGTGGAGCTGAGCAAGTTATGATTATATCTTGATGTTATTTTCATGGAGAGAGCTGTCTAGTATATTATTCTCTAATGCTCACCTTTCCATTTGTGGAGCTGGTCTAGTTATTATTCTCTATGCTCACCATTCCATGGTGGGCTGTCTAGTTTATATATCTCTATGTCTCATTTCTCCATGGAGGAGCTGGTCAGTATTATCTCTCTATGTCTTTTCCATTGTGGAAGCTGTCTATTGTTATTATATCTCTATGCTCACCGTCCGATGTGGTCGACACCGCTGGTGGGAAGACGAGTTGCTACCCGGGTACACGGTCATGCCCCGCCCGATGAATCATAGAACTCCGCACGGACAGAGTGCACTCCGATGCACTGTCTCTCGGTCCGGCCGACTCGGACCTAACCATGTGTACGCTTAGGTGTCCCCGCCGGACACACTCCCTTGATGGGGGGCCGCTGCCTTGAATCGGGCCGTTGACGCCTGCTGATGGGCCGTGCCGTGATGCCCGGTCGTGATGGGCGTGACTCTGCTGATGGCGTCGCCTGTGGCGTGACTCCTGCTGATGGGGCCGTTACGCCCTGCTGATGGGCCGGGATCTGTATGCGGCTGACGCCTGCTGATGGCGGTGCCTGCTGATGGGGACCGTTGACGCTGCTGATAGGGCGTGACCGTGATGCCCGTCGCTCGATGGCCGTGATGCCTGCTGATGGGCGTGACTTGCCTGCTGATATGGGCCTGATCTGCTGATGGCCGGACGCTGCTAGATGGCCGTGACCGATTGTAGCTGTCCTTCTGATGGGCCGTGCGCTGCTGATTGGCGGCGTGCTCCTTGCTGATGGCGCGGATCGTGAGGCGTGCGCTGCTGATGGCGCACGCCGTGAGGGCTTCGATGGGCTCTGATCGGCTGCGTGGAGCACGTGACCTAGATGTGACGCGCGTGACTCGCTGGCATGATGGGCGCGTGCCAGCTTCCTGATGCGCCGTGACGCTGCTATGGGGACCGTAGACGCCTGCTGATGGGGCGTGACGTTCTGCCTGATGGCGCCGTGACGCTGCTGATGGCGCGTGATGCCTGCTGATGGGGCCGTGACCCTCGGACTCGATGGCACGTGACTCCTTGCTATGGGGCCTGAGCTGCATGGGCGCCGTGACGCCCTCCTGAATGGGCCTCGACTCTCTGATGCCGTGACCCTGTCGCGCCTATCCTGGATGCGGCGTGATTCCTCTGATGGCGCCGTGACATCTCCCTGATGGCCGTCGCCTGTAGCCTGCTGATGCGGCCTTCTCTTGTGCGCGTGGCCGGCAGCTGATGGCGCCGTGCGCCTGATTGATGGCGCTACAGCCTCTGATGGCCGCGTGAACTCTACCTGTGGCGCCGTGACGCCTGCTGACGGGCGTTGCCTTCTCCGACGCGCCGTTGCTCCCCTGACGGCCCGTGCTCCCTCCTGAGGCCGTGCGGCAGCATGATGGGGCCTCCGATGCGCCTTGATGCGCTATGACGCCCTGATGGCGGAGCCTTGCTGATGAGCCGCGATACGCCTGCTGATTGGCCTGCCGCGCTGAGCGCACGTGATGCGCCTGGCTTTTGCTGCATGGCGCCCATGCTGATTCGCCCGCCGGAACATTGCGGGGCTTCGGTATGAATCATGGCTGTCCCCGCGGACACGCATCGGCGCATCTTATGACATCATGGCTGCCCCGCCCCAGAACTGCTGGGAGGTAGAGCTAGTAGGAACGCATCAACATGGGAACTTCCCGTCCCAGCTCCCCCTGGCGAGGATTTCACCTCCAACACAGTGGTCCTGGTCACAACAGCCTTACCTGAGTAATAACAAACGTGTTAATAAGAATTTAAAAATTTACATATGAAGAAATATGTGCCCTAGTGGAGCGTCATATTACCATAAAAAACAAACAATGTTCAATGATTTTCATGCGTTAATATTTCACGTCGTTGAATTTTACAAAACCTTCAAATGAAGGGAGGTTTGGTGTCATTCGAAAGTATTCAGCCTTCCTTTTTTCCAACATTTTGTTATTTTTACAGCTTGTTCTAAAAGTTATTAAATAAATGTTTTTTCTCAATCTAACCCAATACCCCATAATGACAAGGCTTAAACAGGTTTTTAGACATTTTTGCAAATGTATTAAAAAAATAAAAAAACAGAAATACCTGTATTTAAATAAGTATTCAGATTTTGCTATGAGACTCAAATTGAGTTCAGGTGCATCCTGTTTTCATTGATCATCCTTGAGATGTTTCTAACAACTTGATTGGAGTCCACCTGTGGTAAAATTCAATTGATTGGAATGATTGGGAAAAGGCACACACTTATGGTCCACAGTTGACAGTGCATGTCAGAGAAAACAGATGCATGAGGTCCAAAGGAATTGTGTCCGTAGAAGCTCCGAGACAGGAATTGATGTCGAGGCAATAGATCTGGGGAAAGTAACAAAAGATTTTCTGGCAGCATTGAAGGTCCCAAGAACACAGTGGCTCATCCGATCTTCTTAAATGGAAGAGTTTGAACACAAGACTCTTTCTGAGCTGGCCGCATGCTGGCAACATGAGCAAATCGGGCGGAGACAGGGCCTTGGTCAGGGAGGTGGACCAAGAACCTGATCGTTCACTTCGACAGAGCTCCAGAGTTCCTGCTGTGGAGAACCTTCCAGAAGGTACTACCGATCTTCTGCAGCACTACACCATCAGGCCTTTTGATAGAGTGGCCAGAACAGAAGCACTACTCAGTAAAAAGTCACACTGACAGCCCGGCTGGATTTTTCCAAGAGGCAACTAAAGACTCTCAGAACACGACAAACAAGATTCTCTGGTCGGATGAAACCAAGATTGAACTCTTTGGCCTGAATGCCAAGCGTCACGTCTGGAGGAAACCTGGCACCATCCCTACGGTGAAGCATGGTGGTGGCAGCATCATGCTGTGGGGATGTTTTTCAGTGACAGGGACTGGGAGACTAGTCAGGATCGAGGGAAAGATGAACAGAGCAAAGTACAGAGACCCTTGATGAAAACCTGCTCCAGAGCGTTCAGTACCCTAAGCAACGACCCTTAGCACACACCCGAGACAACACAGGAGTGGCTTTGGGACAAGTCTCAATGTCCTTGAGTGGCCCAGCCAGAGCCCGGACTTGAACCCGATAGAACATCTCTGTAGAGACCTGAAAATAGCTGTGCAGTGACGCTTCCCATGGGAGAAACTCCCCAAATTCAGGTGTGCCACGCTTGTAGCGTCATACCCAGGAAGACTCTAGGCTGTAATCTCTGCCAAATGTGCTTCAACAAAGTACTGAGTAAAGGGTCTGAATACTTATGTAAATGTGATGTTTCCGTTTTATATTTTGTATTTTTTTGCTACAATAATTGTCATTATGGGGTATTTTCTGTATATTGATGAGGGGGGAAAACGATTTAATCAATTTTAAGAATTAGGCTGTAACGTAATAAAATCTGGAAAAAAGTCAAGGGGTCTGAATACTTTCCGAATGCACTGTAACTTGGCGTGATATTTTGACAGCCGTGTCATTCTCTCGGACAGTGTGAGTTTTACCAATATATTCGCCAAAATTTACTCAAAAAATTTGACATGCTAACTGTTGACAAAAGTTACCTTGTCCGGCGGGAGAGATTTGCGCGTTTATCAAAACTTCACGCCAGTTTAAGCCTACACCAGACACAGACCAGGTTATCAACACGTCACGCCAGTGTAAGCCTACACCAGACACAGACCAGGTTATCAAGACGTCACGCCAGTGTAAGCCTACACCAGACACAGACCAGGTTATCAACACGTCACGCCAGTGTAAGCCTACACCAGACACAGAACCTGGAATAAAAGTAGTTCAAAATCCCAGATGGAAAAATGAATGGTGAAAAAACGATTGGAACTATTTCTGGGTTTTATGACTCATACTGTGGTACTCAATACTTGATAAGAGCTGTGATTCCATAACTTGTAAATGTTTTCTTTGTGTATTTTTATTTTACAGACTCTTGAAAGATCATCCTTTCATGCATGGACTGAGAGAGATCCTAACTAACAAGTTTTACCTGCCGACCTCCCGGCCCCTCCAGAGACACCATGCCCCCTCCCAGGTCAACCCCTCCAGAGACCATGCCCCTCCCAGGCCGGCTCCCTCCAGCAGATGCTTATACTGCTGGATCTCCATCTCTAGACGACTCTTGATGTTCAGAAGGATCTGGGAGAGCGAGTGAGAGAGGGGAGGTAGAGAGCAGAGAGGGGGAGGTAGAGAGAAAAGAGAAAGACAGAGGGGGAGAGGAGGTAGAGAGGGTGGTGAGAGAGAGGGGGGAGAGAGGGTGGTAAAGAGAGAGGGGTAGAGCGAGAAGAGGGAGAGAGGGTGGTAGGGAGAGAGGGTGGTAGAGAGAGGGTGGTAGAGAGAGAGGGGGTAGAGAGAGAGGAGGGAGAGAGGGTGTAGGGAGAGAGGGTGTAGGGAGAGAGAGGGTGGTAGAGAGAGGGGGGAGGAGAGAGGGGAGGAGAGAGGGTGGTAGAGGAGAGAGGGGAGGGAGAGAGGGGGGTGGGTAGAGAGAGAGGGGGGAGAGAGGGGGAGGGGTAGAGAGGGAGCGAGGAGAGAAGTGGAGAGGTCATTTATGATTGAGCCGGCATTCGCAGCGCTTACCATGAATCGGATCCTGCTGGAGAAAATACGTATTGTGAGTGTAACGGATGTGAAATGGCTAGCTAGTTAGCGGTGGTGCGCGCTAATAGCCTTTCAATCGGTACGTCACTTGCTCTGAGACCTTGAAGTAGTGGTCCCCTTGCTCCGCAAGGGCCGCGGCTTTTGTGGAGCGATGGGTAACGATGCTTCGTGGGTGACTGTTGTTGAGGTGTGCAGAGGGTCCTGGTTCGCGCCCGGGTCGGGGCGAGGGACGGACTAAAGTTATACTGTTACATTGATACTGTTGACCCGGATCACTGGTTGCTACGGAAAAGGAGAGGTCGAAAGGGGGTGAGTGTAACGGATGTGAAAAGGCTAGCTAGTTAGCGGTGGTCGCCGCTAATAGCCTTAATCGGTGACGTCACTTGCTCTGAGACCTTGAAGTAGTGGTTCCCCTTGCAGAGGGGTAACGATGCTTCGTGTGGTGCGTGCAGAGGGTCCCTGGTTCGCGCCCGGGTCGGGCGAGGGACGGACGTAAAGCTATACTGTTACATGAGCTGCTCTGTAACGCTCGCTTGTAACGCTGCTCTGTAACGCTCTCTATGTAACGCTGCTCTGTAACGCTCTCTGTAACGCTGCTCTGTGTAACGCTGCCTCTGTAACGCTTGCTCTGTAACGCTGCCTCTGTAACGCTGCTCTGCTAGACTGCCAACCTTGGATTGAATCCCTAATCAGTGTTTGTGAGTGATTTCAGTATAGAGGTATGGTTGACTGTACCTGGTAGTCCTGGCTCTGCTCAGTGGTGCTGGCCCTTATGGAGACCAGTTCTCCCTCCAGGCCCATCACCTTGCCACTATACCCAGACAGACGTTGCTGGAACTGGACTGAACCTCCAACAGCCTGGCCTCTAGGTTCGCCATCTGGAGGAGGGCAGGGTGGGGACAACACAGAGAGAGAGACACGAAGGAAACACACACACACACAGGAACACACACAACACACACACAGAGAATACACACACACATTTAGCATGATAGGGATTGGAAATGGGGACATTTGGGGAGTATAGTAGTGAGAGGGCATGGTAGGGTCTGTATACCACCCCCATACATAGTCCTGGTATTCCATCTGTAGGGTTTGATATACCCACCCCCATACGTAGTCCCTGGTATTCCATCTGTAGGGTTTGTATAGTGTGTGTGTGTACCCACCCCCATACGTAGTCCCTGGTATTTCCATCTGTAGGGTTTGTGTAGTGTGGTGTGTGTACCCACCCCCATACGTAGTCCCTGGTATTCCATCTGTAGGGTTTGTATAGTGTGTGTGTGTCCACCCCCATACGTAGTCCTGGTATTCCATCTGTAGGGGTGTATAGTGTGTGTGTGTAACCCACCCCCATACGTAGTCCCTGGTATTCCATCTGTAGGGTTTGTATAGTGTGTGGTGTAACCACCCCCATACGTATCCTGGTATTTCATCTGTAGGGTTTGTATGTTGTGTGTGTAACCCACCCCCATACGTAGTCCCTGGTATTCCATCTGTAGGGTTTGTATAGTTGTGTGTGTGACCCACCCCCATACGTAGTCCCTGATATTCCATCTGTAGGGTATTGTATTGTGTGGTGTGTGTGTGTGTGTGTGTGTGTGTGTGTGTGTGGTGTGTGTGTGTGTGTGTGGTGTGTGTGTGGGTGTGTGTGGTGGTTTGTGTGTGTGTGTGTGTGTGTGTGTGTGTGACCCACCCCCATACATAGTCCCTGGTATTCCATCTGGTAGGTTGTTAGTGTGTGTAACCCACCCCCATACGTAGTCCCTGGTATTCCATCTGTAGGTTTGTATAGTGTGTGTGTGGACCCACCCCCATACGTAGTCCCTGGTATTCCATCTGTAGGGTTTGTATAGGTGTGTGTGTTGACCCACCCCCATACGTAGTCCCTGGTATTCCATCTGTAGGGTTTGTATGTGTGTGTGTGTGTGTGTGGTGTGTGTGTTGTGTGTGTGTGGTGTGTGTGTGTGTGTGTGTGTGTGTGTGTGTGTGTTGTGTGACCCCACCCCATACGTAGTCCCTGGTATCCATCTGTAGGGTTTGTATTAGTGTGTGTGTAAACCGCCCATACGTAGTCCTGGTATCCAGACTGTAGGGTTGTGTATAGTGTGTGTGTGTAACCCACCCCCCATACGTAGTCCCTGGTATTCCATCTGTAGTTTCTGTATAGTGTGTGTGTGGGTAACCCACCCCATACGTAGTCCCTGGTATTCCATCTGTAGGGTTTGTATTGTGTGTGTGTGACCCACCCCCATACATAGTCCCTGGTATTCCATCTGTAGGTTGTATATTGTACCACCCCCATACGTAGTCCCTGGTATTCCATCTGTAGGGTTTGTATAGTGTGTGTGTGTACCCACCCCATACGTAGTCCCTGGTATTCCATCTGTAGGGTTTGTAGTGTGTGTGTACCCACCCCCATACGTAGTCCCTGGTATTCCATCTGTAGGTTTGTATAGTTGTGTGTGTGTGTGTGTGTGTGTGTGTGTGTGTGTGTGTGTGTGTGTGTGTGTGTGTGTGTGTGTGTGTGTGTGTGTGTGTGTGACCCACCCCCATACGTAGTCCCTGGTATTCCATCTGTAGGGTTTTATAGTGTGTGGTTGTGACCACCCCCCATACGTAGTCCCTGGTATTCCATCTGTAGGGTTTGTATAGTGGTGTGTGTAACCCACCCCCATACGTAGTCCCTGGTATTCCATCTGTAGGGTTTGTATAGTGGTGTGTGACCCACCCCCCAAACGTAGTCCCTGGTATTCCATCTGTAGGGTTGTATAGTGGTGTGTGTGTGTGTAACCCACCCCCATACGTAGTCCCTGGTATTCCATCTGTTAGGGTTTGTATAGGTAGTGTGTGTGACCACCCCCATACGTAAGTCCTGGGATTCCATCCTATAGGGTTTTTATAGTGTGTGTGTGTAACCCACCCCATCGTAGTCCCTGGTATTCCATCTGTAGGGTTTGTATAGTGTGTGTGTGACCCACCCCCATACGTAGTCCTGGTATTCCATCTGTAGGGTTTGTATTAGTGTGTGTGTGTGTGTGTAACCACACCCCCATACGTAGTCCCTGTATTCCATCTGTAGGGTTGTATAGTGGTGTAACCCACCCCCAACGTAGTCCCTGGTATTCCATCTGTAGGGTTTGTAAGTGTGTTGTGTGTGGTGTGTGTGGGTGTGGGTGTGTGTGTGTGTGTTGTGTGGGTGTGTGTGTGTCGTGTGTGTGGTGTGTTGTGTGTTGTGTGTGAGTGTGTGTGACCCACCCCCATACGTAGCCTGTATTCCATCTGTATGGTTTGTATAGTGGTGTGTGACCCACCCCTA
This sequence comes from Salvelinus sp. IW2-2015, assembly GCF_002910315.2. Classification (NCBI taxonomy): domain Eukaryota; kingdom Metazoa; phylum Chordata; class Actinopteri; order Salmoniformes; family Salmonidae; genus Salvelinus; species Salvelinus sp. IW2-2015. The sequence continues at coordinate 13,335 of NW_019946507.1, forward strand.
ACGTAGTCCCTGGTATTCCATCTGTAGGGTTTGTTAGTGTGTGTGTGTAACCCACCCCCATACGTAGTCCCTGGTATTCCATCTGTAGGTTTGTATAGTGTGTGTGTGACCCACCCCCATACGTAGTCCCTGGTATTCCATCTGTAGGGTTTGTATAGTGTGTTGGTGTGTGTACCCACCCCATACGTAGTCCCTGGGATTCCATCTGTAGGGTTTTGTATAGTGTGTGTGTGACCCACCCCCATACGTAGTCCCTGGTATTCCATCTATAGGGTTTGTGTATATGTGTGTGTGTGTAACCCACCCCCATACGTAGTCCCTGGTATTCCATCTGTAGGGTTGTATAGTGTGTGTGTGTGTAACCACCCCCATATGTAGTCCCTGGGATTCCATCTGTAGGGTTTGTATAGTGTTGTGTGTGTGTAACCCACCCCATAACGTAGTCCCTGGTATCCATCTGTAGGGTTTGTATAGCTGTGTGTGTGACCCACCCCCATACGTAGTCCCTGGTATTCCATCTGTAGGGTTTGTATAGTGTGTGTGTGTGTAACCCACCCCATACGTAGTCCCTGGTATTCCATCTTGTAGGGTTTTATAGTGGAGTGTGTGTGTAACCACCCCCATACGTAGTCCCTGGTTTTCCATCTTGTAGGGGTTGTGATAGTGCTGTGTGTTGTGTGACCCACCCCATACGTAGTCCCTGGTATCCATCTGTAGGGTTTGTATAGTGTGTGTGTGTGTGACCCACCCCCATACGTAGTCCCTGTATTCCATCTGTAGGTTTGTAATAGTGTGTGTGTAACCCACCCCCTTACGTAGTCCCTTGGTTATTCCATCTGTAGCGGTTTGTATAGTGTGTGTGGTGTGACCCACCCCCCATACGTAGTCCCTGGTATTCCATCTGTAGGGGTTGTATAGTGTGGGGTGTGTGGACCCACCCCCATACGTAGTCCCTGGTATTCATCTGTAGGGTTTGTATAGGTGTGTGTGGACACCCCCCATACGTAGTCCCTGGTATTCCATCTGTAGGGTCTGGTAGCGGTTCCGTAACTCTGTCATCTCCGACGTGGTCGTCTCCATCACCACCGCCGACTCTGCCTGCTTCATCTCCACCTGACACACACAAGAGAGAGACACACGTCACACACACACACACACACACACACACAGAGAGACATGTCACACACACACAGAGAGACATGTCACACACACACACACACACACTCAGCACCTCTGATACATGTTTTAATGTTGGCCTGTGGTAGTGCCTGCGTTGGCGTGGTAACAGACCTGTTTCATGTACCAGGCCTCGGCCTGTCTGCGGTTTTTCTCCACGGCCGCCTCGTACTCCGACCTGACTTCAGCCAGCATCAGAGACAAGTCCTGGCTCTTAGCAGCCTGGACATCCACGTTCACCTGGCCCGTCATCCCCCCACGCATGGACAACAGCTCCTAGATAGGTCACATGTTAGGGGTCAGAGGGTGAGAGAGAAACACAGAGGAAGAGAGAGATAGACAGAGAGAAACACAGAGGGAGACAGAGATGGACAAAGAGAGAAACAGAGAGGGAGAGAGAGAGAGAGACCGAGAGAGAAACAGAGAAAGAGAGAGCGAGAGAAAAAGAGACAGGTGTGCCCTCACCTCTTCATGGCTCTTCGCCATGGAGACCCGTTCGTTCTSGTACCCCTGCMGGTCCTGCATCATGGCTGTGATGTTCATCTCAAACTCCCGCTGCAGGTTCCTCAGACCCCCGAYGTCCCCCTCCACACACTGGCGCAAAGACAGCTCATTCTCCCACCTGGCAGAAATACAATGAATATAGAGATGACACCATAGTAACAGGCCCAGAGAGATGAGTGACAGATCTGTTAGCTCTTTGGGGTTTTAGGCTAGGTATCTGTAAAGCCCTTTTGTGACAACTGCTGATGTAAAAAGGGCTTGAACTCTACAGGATCGATGGGTCCCCCGAGGGACGGTTGAGTTAACGTAGGCTAATGTGATTAGCATGAAGTTGTAAGTAACAAAAACATATCCCAGGACATAGACATATCTGATATGGGCAGAAAGCTTAAATTCTTGTTAATCTAACTGCACTGTCCAATTTACAGTAGGTATTACAGTGAAAKAATACCATGCTATTGTTTGAGGAGAGTGCACAGTTATGAACTTGAAAATGTATTAATAAACCAATTAGGCACATTTCGGCAGTCTTGATACAACATTTTGAACAGAAATGAAATGGTTCATTGGATCAGTCTAAAACGTTGCCTATGCACTGCTGCCATCTGCTGGCCAAAATCTAAATTGTGCCTGGGCTGGAATAATACATTATGGCCTTTCTCTTGCATTTCAAAGATGCTAAAAAAAAATAAAAAAAAACGCATGTTTTTTTCTTTGTATTATCTTTTACCAGATCTAATGTGTTATACTCTCCTACATTAATTTAACATTTCCACAACCTTCAAAGTGTTTCCTTTCAAATGTTATCAATAATATGCATATCCTTGCTTCAGGTCCTGAGCTACAGGCAGTTAGATTTGGGTATGTCATTTTAGGCGAAAATTGGAAAAAAAAGGGCGGATCCTTAAGAGGTTGTTTAAGAAATGACTGTGATTGATTGATAACGCAGGATAAGGGAATACGATACGACATAGTTCATAGCCTACACGCTACACACAGTGAGCATTTCAACCATAGAAACAGAGTCATTCTAGGTCTATTATTTCAACACCGGGTCAGGTGAACTCGATAACCTGCCATGGTTTTGTTATAAGAAATGTATGTTTGTAATCTGAGAGTATTAGAAAATCAGTGGGGTTACAACTACAAGCAAAGACCCTACAAGAAGTAGCCTATGATAACGGGGAGCATTTCATCTCCCGAACCACAGCTGTTAGCCTGGGCACCTGTCTGTTCGTGCTATCGTTCCACTCCTTGCCACTGCCTGTTTTGGAATGTGACACGGCGTAAAAATGAGTGGAATGTTAGCACAAACAGACTGGTACCAGGCTAACAGCTGTGTTCTTCTAATTCAGCGTCCTTGCCATTTCCTGACGACTAATTGTCCAATAGACTTGGTCTGTAGGAGAAGATGAGGATTAGTAATGAATAGTGTTGTTTGGACTATCTATAGGCTACAGCTATTGAATTATTTTATTTTTGGTACTACTTCATTGAGACATAGTGTATATATTGTTGTGTATATATTGCTGTGTATATTATTGCTGTGTATATATTGTTGTGTATATATGCTGTGTATATTTGCTTGTGTATATATGGCTGTGTATATTGCTGTGTATATATTGCTGTGTATATATTGCTGTGTATATATGGCTGTGTATATATGTTGTGTATATATGGTTGTGTATATATGCTGTGTTATATATGGCTGTGTATATATTGTGTGTATATATTGTGTATATATTGCTGTGTATATAATTGCTGTGTATATATTCTCGTGTATATATTGCTTGTTTATGCTGTTATTGTTGTGATATTATGTGTGTATATATGCTGTTATAATGTGTATATATTGCTTAATGTGTGTATATATTGCTGTGTTATATATGCGTGTATATATTGCTGTGTATATATGTGTTGTATATATGGTTGTGTATATATGCGTATATGTGATATTGTGTATTATATTGCGTGATATATTGCTGATTTTATATAGGTAACAACTGTGTGGGAGTGGTGCATAAAGAAACATTCTCCTCCAGAACCTGTTCACTGTTCAGGATATGTCCACTATGTATCAATGAGATACCTTAATGAAGAAAATAATTCAATCAAGTTTCCACGACAATCTACTCAAAATGTTGCCAAGGACCACTAAAGTATTCATCCATCATCATCCATCCATCCAATCATTCATCCATCCATCCTACTTGACTCTGAAGTCGTCAGCAGTCAGCTTGGCGTTGTCGATCTCCACGGCAATCTGAGTGTTCTGTATCAGGAAAGCCATGAGCTGCAGATGGAGACAGGAGTCAGACACTGTGTGTGTGTGTGTCCCACAAGCCATTTCACAAATGATGATGCTTTTTCAAAAAATATATCATTTTGAGAATATTAATATTTTTAGGGCATGTAGTAAGGTATTCAATAATGTACACAATAACCATATGCACTCAGACATACCCATAATGCAGTCAACAACAAACCCAAATGCACTCAACAAACATACCCCATAATGCACTCAACAACATACCCCATAATGCACTCAAAACATACCCATAATGCACTCAACAACATACCCCATAATGCACTCAACAACATACCCCATAATGCACTCAAAACATACCCATAATGCACTCAACAACATAACCCCATAATGCATCAACAAACATACCCATAATGCACTCAACAAACATACCCCATAATGCACTCAATAACATACCCCATAATGCACTCAATAACATACCCCATAATGCACTCAACAAACATACCCCATAATGCATTTAAACAACATACCCCATAATGCACTCACAACATACCCCATAATGCACTCAAAACATACCCCATAATGCACTCAAAACATAAACCCCATAATGCATTCACAAACCACATACCCATAATGCACTCAGTAACATACCCCATAATGCACTCAGTAACATACCCATAATGCACTCAACAAACATACCCCATAATGCACTCAAAACATACCCCATAATGCATCAACAACATACCCATAATGCACTCAACAACATACCCCATAATGATCAACACATACCCATAATGCACTCATAAATACCCCATAATGCACTCATCAACATACCCCATAATGCACTCAACAACATACTCCATAATGCAACTCAACAACATACCCATAATGATCAGCAAACATACCCATAATACTCACAAACATACCCCATAATGCACTCAACAACATACTCCCATAATGCATCAACAACATACCCATAATGTACTCAACACATACCCCATAATGTACTCAAAAACATAACCCCATAATGCACTCAACAAACATACCCCATAATGACTCAGTAACATACCCCATAATGCACTCATGTAACATACCCGCATAATGCACTCAACAAACAAACCCATAATGTACTCAATAACATACCTTCATAATTACTCAATAAACCATAAGTACTCAATAACCATGAATGTACTCAATAACATACCTCATAATACTCAATAACCAACCTCATAATGTACTCAATAACATACCCCCTAATGCACTCAACAACATACCCCATAATCAGATTCAACAACATACCCATAGATCATAACCATAATGTACTCAATAAACATACCTCATAATGTACTCAACAAACATACCCATAATTAGCTCAACCAACATACCCCGTAAACCTCAACAACATACCCCATAAGGGCACTAATAACATACCCATAATGCACTCAACAACAACACCCCATAATGCACTCAACACATACCCATAATGCACTCAACAACATACCCCTAATGCACTCAACACAGACCCCATAATGCACTCAACAACATACACCATAATGCACTCAACAACACACCCGTAATGCAACTCAACAACATACCCCGCTTAATGCACTCAACAAAAATTTTTTTACCCCCGTTAAAATTGCCAAAACCCCTTTCCAAAAAACCGACTACCCCATAATGCACTCAGTAATCTATAACGCTCACATGAAGTACATACGTCAACAGAGCATAACCCATAATGCATTAATCGAAGCGAGTGAACCAATTATATAGCATGTCAATCGCACATACCTACCTTACGGTGCTATTACGATAAAACTAGCGCTCGGCCAATATGCATCTGCAGATGCAAATCATACCCCTATCGAATTTAGTTACTCCTAGAGTAACCTGCCATTATTATATGGGGTACTCAATAACATAGCCTTACTGAGTGCCATTATGGGACTCAACAACATACCCCAGTAATGTTACTCACAACATACCGGGAAATACCGGTCCGTTTATAACACCGTGAGATGCACTCGTATGCTTATTACTGAGAGGTCTATAACATTAACCCGGCATAATGCACTCAACGAACATCAGACTTCCATTAATGCACTCAATCTAAACATAGAGCTCTCCTGAGAGTGAGCTCAACATACTAGGTAAGCGTCGATTTATAATGCTATACTCAGATGCAATATCCAGTGAAGGCACTCAACAACTGAGTTACTCTCCTCCTTAATAACTTTGAGCTGCAAGAAGAGGGAAGTGCAATACCCGCCCGTGGAATGGGCAGGCTCAGAAATGGACGGGCATAACACAGCAGCTAACCCGGCGATTGATAATAGTGGCAGACTTCAATACCTCAGGTTGTTTTGTATGATCGACAACTAACACACGCCGCATGGTAATGTTATTATTTAGAGGCCCCTACATACAACACGGAGAGCACCCCTGAGGTGAATGTTACTCAGAGCATTGCACTTACGGCAGCCCTCACGTAATGCTATATGCTCAAGCTAGCACTATTACCCGTAAGCACTGCAAACAACATACCCGTAATGCACTCAACAACATACCCCGTAATGCACTTCAACAATACGTCATACTAAAAAACCCAGAATACAACCGAGTAATGCCAACACATAACACTCACACAATCACCCGCTACATGCACCACCAGATGCACAGCCAATACTTAACATCAGACGACGATCCCCTGTACAATGCTACTCTATACAACTCGTATGCACCTAACACTTCCGTATGCACTCACACAGACACACCCCGTAATGCACTCAACAACCATACCCCGTATGCCTCAACAAGACATACCCCGTAATGCACTCAAAACACACCGACATACTTAACTGAATAACCCCGGCTTGACTACCTAAGCACATACCCGTATGAACACATCCTAAGGATCAACTATTACCCGCCGTCTTAATGCAACATACATACCAGTTGACACTCAGCTACAATCCCCGTAATGCACTCAAACACCTTAATCACTCAAACTTACCCCGTAAGTGCATCAGTCAAACCCGTGCACTCAGTAACATACCCCGCTATATGTCGACTCCAGTAACATACCCCTATTGCGAGCTCAGGGTTAACATACCCCGTAATAGGGGCCCTCGAATAAAGACTACCCGGCCGGTATGACTCATAGCATCCAATGCTCTCACATAGACACTACCCCGTAATGCACTCAATAACATACCCCGGAAGCACTCTCATTAAAGTCGAAGCACTCAATAGACATCCCCGTAATGCAGCGAGAACAACAAACCCCGTAATGCACTCCAGTAACAAACCCCGTAATGCACTCAGTAACAAACCCCGTAATGCACTCAGTAACAAACCCCATAATCACTCAGTAACCAAACCTCATTATGTGCACTCAGTAAACAAAACCCCATAATGCAGCTCAGTAACAAACCCCATAATGCACTCAGTAACATACCGCCATAATGCACTCAGTAACATACCCCATAATGCACTCAGTAACATACCCATAATGCACTCAGTAACAATACCCCATAATGCACTCAAACATACCCAATAATGCACTCAGTAAATACCCCATAATGCACTCAACAACATACCTCATAATGTACTCAACAACATACCTCATAATGCTACTCAATAAAGTACCTCATAATATACTCAAAACCATAATGCACTCAATAACATACCCATAATGCACTCAGTACATACCCTAAATGCACTAACAACATACCCCATAATGCACTCAACAACATTAACCCCATAATGCACTCAACAACATACCCCATAATGCACTCAACAACATACCCATAATGCACTCAGTAAACATACCCCATAATGCACTTCAACAACATACCTCATAATGTACTCAATAAAGTACTCATAATATATCAATAACCATAATGCACTCAATAACATACCCCATAATGCACTCAGTAACATATACCCCATCTTAATGCACTCAGTAACAATACCCTAATGCACTCAGTAACATACCCATACTGCACTCAACACACTACCCCATAATGCACTCAACAACATACCCCATAATGCACTCAACAACATACCCCATAATGCACTCAACAACATACCCCATAATGCACTCAGTAAACCATACCCGATAATGCACTCAGTAACATACCCATAATGCACTCAACAAATAACCCATAATGCATCAACAACAAACCCCATAATGCACTCAGTAACAAACCCCATAATGCACTCAGTAACAAACTCCCATAATGCACTCAGTAACATACCCATAATGCACTCCAGTAACATACCCAAATGCACTCAGTAATACCCCATAATGCACTCAAACAACATACCTCATAATGTACTCAATTAAAGTACCTCATAATATACTCAATAACCATAATGTACTCAATAACATACCCCATAATGCACTCAAGTAACATATGACTGCTATAAGCAAATATAGATAAGATCATCTACAATACTGGATATTATTTTAGCAAAAACATCCCAAGACATTTAGCAGTAGGCTCCCACTGGGCACATACTGTATGTCAATTCAACGTCTGTCCCACATTGGTTCAACGTCATTTCATTGAAATGATGTGGAAACAAAGTTGATTGAACCAGTGTGTGTCCAGTGGGATAGTTCTTGTGCGCTTTTACGCACAACTTTTACAAATGGCAAGCTGGCTCAGGGAGAGAGACGGAGAGAGATAGTTTTAACGCCTACCTGCTCCATGAGTGGTTTGAGTGTTGCGTCGTAGATGGTCAGGTCGTGCGCCTCCACCTTGTTGAAGGTGAAGGTCTTCAGCTTCTCCTCCAGCTGGTGGTTGGTGGCCTCCAGCTGGCGAACCTTCTCCATGTAGGTTGCCAGGCGGTCGTTCAGGTTGTGCATGTGCTGCTTCTCGTTACCGGCGAACCCGAGGGACGTGTCCTCGACACCTCCACCGTACCCGAAACCTCCTCCTCCACCGCCTCCACCGCCACCGAACATCCCGCTGCCGCCGCCACCGGTGCTCATCCCACTCCCCAGACCTGCCATGTGGCTGGAGGATGACATCCTGAACCCTCCTCCTCCACCGTCTCCAAAGCCCTTCCCGAAGCCGAGACTAGCGCCTCCTCCTCCTCCGACCACAATGCCCATTCTGCTCCCGAAGCTGGAGCGCATTGACGCCCCCCCGGCRGAGGACAATGCCATCTTCCGGCTCCCGAACCCGGAGAAAGAGTTGGCGGAGAACCGCTGCTTCCCGGACAGACTCATCGATCACGACTACAACAATGACTATGGCCTAGCCGAGAGAAAGAGACTGCCTATCTTTCAGTCTTCTGTCCTCTACCGCTACTGCTGCTKYTGCTGCTGCTGCTGAGGTGGCGAGGGTCTGAAGCGGCTGAGAGAGCCTGTGACCGCGGCTACTGTCACCGAGCTTCATGTGTTAATATCCAGAGTATTAAGTGATGGATATATATACAGCGGCACTGGCTCGATCTCCACGCCCCGGTAAAGCGCAATTGGCCACTGGTAGCCGAACCCCCCAGCCCCAGGCCAATGTTCCTTGATCTTTTGGGTGGAGCTGAAGGTACAGGGAGGTGAACTGTGTATTAATGTGACTGTCACGTGGCTAAGGGCGTGGCACTGCACACAGGACAGCCCACAGGGCTCTGTGGAAAAGTAGTGCACTATGCAGGGATGTAAAGTACTGAAGTAAAAATACTTTAAAGCACTACTTACAATTGGGTACTTTAACCACCACTGGAAAGTAGTGCATTATGTAGGGAATAGGGTGCATTWTGGATGTATATTAGGGTAAAGTAGTGCACTATGTAGGGAATAGGGTGCATTCGGGATGTATATTAGGGTAAAGTAGTGCACTATGTAGGGAATAGGGAGCCATTAGGGTAAAGTAGTGCAATATGTAGGGAATAGGGTGCCATTAGGGAAATAACCACAAGTGTTTTTCTATTACTTTTACATAATGGTCCATTAGGGCGGTTCTCATTAAGCAAAAATTCTGAATTTGTGGTGTTTGTGTGCGTGCGTGTGTGTGTGTCAGTCAGTGTGTGTGTACCATTGGGTGTGTGTGTCAGTCAGGGTGTGTGTGTCAGTCAGTTTGTGTGTCCCATTGGGTGTGCCAGTTTGTGTAGGTGATGATCATGACAGTTCATGATTGATTGTTGTTTTCACACCAACATAATGACAGATGTCTGGCTGAGACAGGTCTACATGGCACAGAACGTGATTCAATGCAAGCCACACTTGAATTTATGTAACCCAATCAAAATCCCCCCCAGATGACGGCCTCTCTTTTAGACTTTTTGACTGATTCCAAAAGTTTGCAACAGATTTTTATCTTAACAAATGAATAATAATAAAAAATAAATAAACAAAATAGAGGAGACACCCTTCGGGACAAATCCCTTCTTCGATTCGACCCACCATGGGGGGAGATCTCTCCTTTCGTGATCCCACGGTTTGCAGCCAGCACATTCACGCTGCCTGCAGCTGTGTGCAAACAAAGTGGCCCGGTTGCATTTCTTTACCAAGACCAAAGGGGTTGGGTGTTGTTGTTGTTCATCACAGCGAAAGTAATCAAATGAAGCATAACGACATTTACATGAAGCTTCGAAGGGCTGGAATCGTTTAAATGCAGATATCAAAGATAGGTTTATTTGAAGTGTTTGTCCGTGACGTGGTCTCCAACCGCGAGCCCTGTGCCTAACTTTTGATACACGATTTAAGATTGATTTACGGATTGTTGGAGAGAGGAAGAGTGGTGAGGGAGACACTGGAGGAGAGGAAAGGGAGAGAGTTGTGTGAGAGAGAAGAGAGGAGGAGATAGAGATAAAGAGAGAATGATAGTGGGAGAATGGAGAGAGAAAGGGAGAGAGTGTGTGAGAGAGAGAGAGAGGGAGATAGAGATAAAGAGAGAATGATAGTGGGAGAATGGAGAGAGTGTGTGAGAGAGAAAAGAGTGAGGAGATAGAGAGAATGATAGTGGAGAATGGGAGAGAGAAAGGGAGAGAGTGTGTGAGAGAGAAGAAGAGAGAGATAGAGATAAGAGAGAATGATAGTGGGAGAATGGAGAGAGAAAGGGAGAGAGTGTGTGAGAGAGAAGAGAGAGGAGATAGAGATAAAGAGAGAATGATAGTGGGAGAATGGAGAGAGAAAGGAGAGAGTGGTGTGAGAGAGAGAAGAGAGTGAGGAGATATGAGAATAAAGACAGAATGATAGTAGGGAGAATGGAGAGAGAAAGGGAGAGAGTGGTGTGAGAGATAAGAGAGTGAGGAGATAGAGATAAAGACAGAATGATAGTGGGAGCTGGAGAGAGAAAGGGGAGAGTGTGTGAGAGATAGAGAGTGAGGAGGATAGAGAGAATGATAGTGGGAGATATGGAGAGAGAAAAGAGATTAATCAAGAGATTGGCTCTTGGCACAGCAAGTCAGCGGTGTCATGATTGAACCTGTTAGGATGCTCAGGTGTTCTGCTCATCTGTCGCCCCGGAGTCCTGGGTACAATTATAGGCCTTATTATTAAGGAGGGGGAGGGGGAGGTGGTGTGGGAGATTAAGAAGGGGGAGGGGGACACAACACCTTGAGTGGGAAAGTGTGTAGTAATTTGGAAATAAAAACGTATATAAAGGCTTGTGTAACTGTGGAGATATAAAACGTATTTAAAGCTTTGTAACTATGGAGATATAAAACGTATTTAAAGCTTGTGTAACTATGGAAGATATAAAACGTATTTAAAGCTTGTGTAACTATGGAGATATAAAACGTATTTAAGCTTTGTAACTATGGGATAATAAACGTATTTAAACTTTGTAACTATGAGAATAACGAACGTATTTAAAGCTTATGTACTATGAGATAAAAAATTTAAAAAGTATTTAAAGTTTGTGTAACTATGGAGATATAAAACGTATTTAAAGCTTGTGTAACTGTGGCGAATATAAACGTGTATGTGTACACCTAAGCAAAATAACTTTTACACATATGGTTATACACACAGGGCTTACAACCTATGAATCCTTTTGATAACAACAAGCAATGCAGTTTTATAATAACTTCAGTTGTAAAATGCCTCTCTGACGTTCTTCTTCTCACCTCTGAGACAATGGCTGGTAGCGACCCAGTGGTGTCTCAATGGTTAATCTACTGTTTATGTTCGTCCTGTGTGGTTTTCCCCAGCCCAGCCCTGTGATGGGAGGACTGTTGGAGGAGTAGTACTAGAACACAGTGTACAAATCTGTCTGCCTAGCATTTGTCTCCTTACCCTAGCTCCTAGCCTTCTATATCCCCTAGCTCCTAGCCTGTCTCCTTACCCTATGCTCCTACCTTCTATATCCCCTAGCTCCTAGCCTGTCCTCCTTACCCTAGCTCCTAGCCTTACTATGTCCCCTAGCCTGTCTCCATACCCTAGCTCCTAGCCTGTGTCTCCTTACCTAGCTCCTAGCCTTCTATATCCCTAGCTCCTAGCCTGTGTCTCCTTTACCCTAGCTCCTAGCCTTCTTATCCCCTAGCTCCTAGCCTGTGTCTCCTTATCCTAGATCCTAACCTTCTATATCCCTAGCTCCTAGCCTGTGTCTCCTTATCCTAGCTCCTAACCTTCTATATCGCCTAGCTCCTAGCCTGTCTCCAAATAGCTCCTAACCTTCTATATCCCCTAGCTCCTAGCCTGTGTCTCTTACCCTAGCTCCTAGCCTCTATGTCCCCTAGCTCCTAGCCTGTCTCCTTACCCTAGCTCCTAGCCTTCTATATCCCCTAGCTCCTAGCCTGTGTCTCCTTATCCTAGATCCTAACCTTCTCTATTCCCTAGCTCCTAGCCTGTGTCTCCTTATCCTAGCTCCTAACCTTCTATATCGCTAGCCAGCTGTCTCCAATAGGCTCCTAACCTTCTATATCCCTAGCTCTAGCCTGTGTCTCCTTACCCTAGCTCCTAGCCTTTCTATGTCCCTAGCTCCTAGCCTGTCTCCATACCCTAGCTCCTAGCCTTTGTCTCCTTACCCTAGCTTTTATGTCCCCTAGCTCCTAGCCCTATGTCTCCTTACCCTAGCTCCTATGTCCCCTAGCTCTAGCCTTTCTCCTTACCCTAGCTCCTAGCCTATGTCTACTTAACCTACCTCCTATGTCCCCTAGCTCCTAGCCTATGTCTCCTTACCCTACCTCCTATGTCCCTAGCTCCTAGCCTATGTCTCCTTACCCTAGCTCCTATGTCCCCTAGCTCCTAGCCTGTCTCCTTACCCTAGCTCCCTATGTCCCTAGCTCCTAGCCTATGTCTACTTACCCTACCTCTATGTCCCTAGCTCCTAGCCTATGTCTCCTTACCTAGCTCCTATGTCCCTTTTAGTCCCTGAGGTAATATCTAGATCTGATTGTAGCAACATGACTTTCAAATGCTCTCAGGTGTCTAGTGTGTCGGGAGGGGGAAGGAGATGGGGGGGGATTCTGGTGCATTTCTTTGTTGTACGCTGATAAACGTGAGTCCATGCTCAGCATCTTAGAGGTATGCAGACACAGAGAGAGGGGGGAGGGTGGGAGAAAGAGAACAGGGAGAGAGCCAGAGAGAGAGACAGGTAGAGGCAGAGAGAGAAAGGGGATGGGGGAGAGAAACAGAGAGAGAGAAGAGTGATGAATGTATTGTAAGACAGTGAAGTGGTGCATCTTGGGTAGTAATGAGTGTTAATCAGGGTGTCATCAGATCTCTCATCACACCTTTATTCTCCATTCACATGGCTAAAGCAATTACACAGCAGAATCACTAACAACACCTGTGTGTGTGTGTGTCTGTGTTGTTTGTATGTGTGTCTGTGTTGTGTGTATGCTGTTTGTGTCTGTGTGTGTTTGTGTCTGTGTGTTTGTATGTGTTTGTTTTGTGTGTCTGTGTGTCTGTGTGTTTGTGTGTTTGTGGTCTTGTGTGTCTGTGTTGTCTGTGTGTTTTGTGTCTTTGTGTCTGTGTACACCCAAGAGAAAGCCTTTGTGCCACGATATGTGTCCATCTTTCAGAAAGCATAAAAGTGTGTGTGTGTGTGTTTGTATGGTGTTTGTGTGTTGCAATCTCAATTATATAAATACACCACTCCCTGTTTTCACCTACAGAACACAGACAGAACTCTATCACTATACATACCCTAGTAAGGGCATTCCCCTCTGACCTGCGAGGTCCGGAGACGGCTGGGTTTCTGTCTTAGATCTCGAATCATTAACTACAACCCA
>NW_019946507.1:33183-46218 GCF_002910315.2 Salvelinus sp. IW2-2015
TTTTCGGGTTATTAACATTCTGCAGGGCGGGTTTAACTTCTAAAGCTCCAGATTAACCTGAGGTCAGGGTTTATTAACATTCTGCAGGTCCTAGGGTTATTAACATTCTGCAGCGTCCTAGGGATTATTTAACATTCTGCAGCGTCCTAGGGGTATTAACAATTCTGCCGCAGCGTCCTAGGGATTATTAACATTCTGCAGCGTCCTAGGAAGGTTATTACATTCTGCAGCGTCTAGGGGTTATTAACATTCTGCAGCGTCCTAGGGTTATTAAACATTCTGCAGCGTCCTAGGGATTATTAACATTCTGCAGCGTCCTAGGGATTATTAACATTCTGCAGGTCCTAGGGATTATTAAAACATTCTGCAGCGTCCTAGGATTATAACATTCTGCAGCGTCCTAGGGGTTATTAACATTCTGCAGCGTCCTAGGTTTATTACATTCTGCAGCGTCCTAGGGATTATTAACATTCTGCAGCGTCCTAGGGGTTTATTAGAAACATTCTGCAGCGTCCTAGGGGTTATTAACATTCGCAGGCGTCCTAGGGGTTATAACATCCTGCAGCGTCCTAGGATTATTAACATTCTGCAGCGTCCTAGAACTTTCTGCAGCGTCCTATATTAACATTCTGCAGGTCCTAGGGGATTATTAACATTCTGCAGGGTCCTAGGGATTTATTAACATTCTGCAGCGTCCTAGGGATTATTAACATTCTGCAGCGTCCTAGGGTTATTAACATTCTGCAGCGTCCTAGGGGTTATTACAATTCTGCAAGTCCTAGGGGTTATTAACATCTCTGCCAGCGTCCTAGGGTTATTAACATTCTGCAGCGTCCTAGGGTTATTAACATTCTGCAGCGTCCTTAGGGGTTATTAACATTCTGCAGCGGTCCTAGGGGTTATTTAACATTCTGCAGCGTCCTAGGGATTATAACATTCTGCAGCGTCTAGGGGTTATTAACATTCTGCAGCGTCCTAGGGGTTATTAACATTCTGCAGCGTCCTAGGGATTATTAACATTCTGCAGCGTCCTAGGGTTTAATTCTGCAGCGTCCTAGGGGTTATTAACATTCTGCAGCGTCTAGGAGGTTATTAACATTCTGCAGCGTCTAGGGAGTTATTAACATCTGCAGCGTCCTAGGGTTATTAACATTCTGCAGCGTCCTAGGGTTATTAACATTCTGCAGCGTCCTAGGGATTATTAACATTCTGCAGCGTCCTAGGGGTTATTTAACATTCTGCAGCGTCCTAGGGATTATAACATTCTGCAGCGTCCTAGGGGAGGTTATTAACATTTCTGCAGCGTCCTAGGGGTTATTAACATTCTGCAGCGTCCTAGGGGTTAACATTCTGCAGCGTCCTAGGGTTATTAACATTCTGCAGGCGTCCTAGGGGTTATTAACATTCTGCAGCGTCCTAGGGGTTATTAACATTCTGCAGCGTCCTAGGGATTAACATTCTGCAGCGTCCTAGGGATTATAACATTCTGCAGCGTCCTAGGGGTTATTAACATTCTGCAGCGTCTAGGGTATTAACATTTCTGCAGCGTCCTAGGGTTATTAACATTCTGCAGCGTCCTAGGGGTTATTAACATTCTGCAGGGTCCTAGGGATTTATTAACATTCTGCAGCGTCCTAGGGGTTATTAACATTCTGCAGCGTCCTAGAGGGTTTATTAACATTCTGCAGGCGTCCTAGGGGTTATTAACATTCTGCAGGTCCTAGGGTTATTAACATTCTGCAGGGTCCTAGGGGTTATTAACATTCTGCAGCGTCCTAGGGGTTATTAACATTCTGCAGCGTTCCTAGGTTATTAACATTCTGCAGGCGTCTAGGTTATTAACATTCTGCAGGCGTCCTAGGGTTTAACTCTGAGCGCTGCTTCAGTTTGTACATTCTGCAGCGTCCTAGGGGTTATTAACATTTGCAGCGTTCCTAGGGATTATTAACATTCTGCAGCTCCTAGGGTTATTAACATTCTGCAGCGTCCTAGGGGTTATTAACATTCTGCAGCGTCCTAGGGGATTATTAACATTCTGCAGCGTCCTAGGATTATTAACATTCTGCAGCGTCCTAGTGGTTATTAACATTCTGCAGCGTCCTAGGGATTATTAACATCTGGCAGCGTCCTAGGGTTATTAACATTCTGCAGCGTCCTAGGGATTATTAACATTCTGCAGCGTCCTAGGGGTTATTAACATTCTGCAGCGGTCCTAGGGGTTATTAACATTCTGCCAGCGTCCTAGGGATTTATTAAATTCTGCCCAGCGTCCTAGGGGTTATAACATTCTGCAGCGTCCTAGGGTATTTAACATTCTGCAGGGTCCTAGGGATTATTAACATTCTGCAGCGTCCTAGGGGTTATTAAACATTCTGCAGCGTCCTGTGGGGTTATTTAACATTCTGCAGCGTCCTAGGGTATAACATTCTGCAGCGTCCTAGGGGTTATTAACATTCTGCAGCGTCCTAGGGTTATTAACATTTCTGCAGCGTCCTAGGGGTTATTTAACATTCTGCAGCGTCCTAGGGGTTTTAACATTCTGCAGCGTCCTAGGGGTTTTAACATCTTCTGCCAGCGTCCTAGGGTTATTAACATTCTGCAGCGTCCTAGGAGCTTAAATTACATTCTCGGCAGCGTCCTAGGGGTTAACATTTCTCAGCGTCCTAGGGTATTAACATTCTGCAGCGTCCTTAGGGGTTATTAACATTCTGCAGCGTCCAGGGGTTATTAACATTCTGCCACGTCCTAGGCGTTATTAACATTCTGCAGCGTCCTAGGGGTTAACAATCTGCAGCGTCCCTAGGGGTTATTAACATCTGCAGCGTCCTAGTGGGTTATTAACATTCTGCAGCGTCCTAGGGGTTATTAACATTCTGCCAGCGTCCTAGGGGGTTTAACATTCTGCAGCGTCCTAGGGTTAACATTCTGCAGGGTCCTTAGGGGTTATTAACATTCTGCAGCGCTCCTAGGGGTTATTAACATTCTGAGCGTCCTAGGGGTTATTAAACATTTTAGAAGACATTATTTTACCTCATGTTTAGATTTACGTCAATAGCAGACGCTCTTTGTCCAGAGGCGATTTCCAGAAACCATTTAGAGTTAAATCGCCTTGTTCAAAGACCCACATTCAACAGTCTTTTCCACCTTGTCGGCTCGGGGATTTCGAACTAGCAGACCTTTTGGTACTGGCCCAACACTCTAACCTCCACTCGTCATGAAACATATAAGCTAACCTCCACTCATCATTAAACGATATAATCCTAACTCCACTTCATCATGAAACAATATATCTAACCTCACTCATCGAGAAACATGTATATCTAACCTCCACTCGTCGATGGAAAACATATATATCTACCTCACTCATGCCACATATCTTGGCCACCTGTGCCCGACACCACTCTCCTGTTGCGGGAACCAACATGACGTAGGTCCCTATGTCATGGAATACACTTCAGCTCTGCTAAACCACTGCAAGACAACCGGCCAACGACAGGGTTAAGGAAATGACTAAATGTAAAGGACTTGGGTAAAGTCCTGTTTTAGACTGGRGCTCTGCTTAAAAAGTAGTGCACTACATCAGGAATAGMGTTCCATTGAGGACACARCCTGAGTGTGTCTACTATATTTCTTACACCAATCAAATGCTTCTTCAGAGGGAGTGAATAAGAGCACACTGAGGAAAGGATACTACGGAGTACAAATGTTAGCTCAATGTGGTACCATAGGGCCCCGGTGAAAAGTAGTGCACTATATAGGGAATAGAGTACCATTGGGCCCTGGTGAAAAGTAGTGCACTATATAGGGAATAGAGTACCATTGGGCCCTGGTGAAAAGTAGTGCACTATATAGGGAATAGGGTACCATTGGGCCCCGGTGAAAAGTAGTGCACTATATAGGGAATAGGGTACCATCTTGGACACCCAATATAACTCACTCAGTGTTGAGGTCCTCCAGCTGGAGGGTGGCGTCGGCCTGTTGGATGTAGAAGTTCCCAGGATGCACCACGTGACTCACCACCACTGCCGTCTCCTCAAACTTACGGATCTGGAACTCTGGAATGTTCAGACACTGGTTGCCCGGGGTAACAAAGGAACAACAGTTCTGGAATCTCTGGAGTTCTGGAGTCCGACTGATGGTGTCGATATCGTCCTGAACCTTCCCTGTCGCATGTCCCTCTTTGATCTGTAGGCTGTGGATGGATGGAGCTGGGGGGTGGAGGGTCGTGTTAGAGATCTCTACACTCTGACACTGGAGACTAGCGGCAGACATCTTGTTCTCTGAGGTGGTGATGACGTCAGAGGAAGGACCGCTCCTTGTCGCCTCGGTAAAGACGTCTCCTATATCCCAGAGCTCTGTCTTGGTGGCAATGATACAGCTGAAGATCAGAGAGCCTCCAGACTCCACACGCTTTACTGTGAACACTGGGGCCTGGGAGGGGAGGATAGGAGATGGTAGGATAGGAGAGGGTAGGGTAGGATAGAAGAGGGTAGGATAGGATAGGAGAGGGTAGGATAAGAGATGGTAGGGTAGGAGAGGAGATGGTAATAGATGGTAGGGTAGGATAGGAGAGGAGATGGTAGGAGGGGATAGGATAAGAGGGGGTAGGGTAAGAGAGGACATGATTCACTTGAATGTCCCGAGGTGAAAATTGTTTTCGACACACAGTAGTGCTGTATATAAAATAGAGACTTTACATTACACTCAACATAATACATACATATTGGTTCAGCTGGTTATCCGGCAGCTCTGAGAACAGCTCCTTCTTCAGGACGCTGACGTTCTTAGTTTCTAGAACATTCTTAATTTCCTGGGCATGCTTGGTTTCCGTGGTGGGGTCAGAGGTCGTTGCCGGGGCGGTGGAATCAGAGGTGGTGTACTGGGTGGTGTACTGGAAGAAAGCAGTCAACTCCATGGCTGGCTCGTTCCTGCAGTTGGTTCGCAGGAATTGCATGAGCTGAGAGGAAGTTTGCTTCTGGTGCTGTACTCTGGTGTCACTTCCTGGATCTAGAYGGGGAGGAGCCAGGGCTGTCATCTGGTTGGCTGGGTTACTGAACCCTGAGAGGAGCTCACCTGGGACAGGTAGACCTAGATCTGTTGCTCCAGGTGTTTGTGTGATTCGACTGTTCTCTTTGATTTGAGTGGTTGTAACCGTCGTTGRAGTCGGCTGCTGCGGTCTCTTCTCCTTGGAGATAAAGATCCCATCGTCTTCGGTCAGATTCAGACTGGCTACGCTGGTTGAGGAGCTGGGGATTGGGAGCTTTGCCACTTTGCTGGAGGAGGAGGAGGAGGAGATGCTGCATATAAAGACCTGGTCCTTCTGGAAGTCSTCATCTTGAGAGGAAGAAGAGGAGCAGAAGAGATTGAGTTGCTGTAGGGACAGCAAGGCTCCCAGCGTCTGCACTGCCTTGGTGATGGAGCCGGCCATGAGGACGTTCTGCAGCATGGGACCAAACTTCAGCACGTCTGACGATGTCATGATGCCTCGGTCTCTGGGTAGCGCTGGCTGCAACAGGCTGTTTAGCTGTCTGGTGGAAGCTGGGACACTGAATTGTGGATCTGTGGAGCCAATGGCGGGGGGGGGGAGAAAATATCCTTAAGAAATACAGACCATCCCAAATGTTCCCTTGATCCAGGGTTCCCCCTGGGTGCCCATTTGAATTGTTGCCTTAGCAACACAGCAGATTTGTTGAAGCTGTGTAGTGCTAGGGGYAAAACTAAGACGTTCACCCAGTGTGGGGGGGGGGGGCAGAACAGAGTTGGGGGATCCTTGCTTTAGARCAGTGGCCACCACTAAGGGAAGTTGAATCAAGAAAGTATTCAGACCCCTTGACTTTTTCAAAATTTTGTTACGTTACAGCCTTATTCTAAAATTGATTAAATTGTTCCCCCCCCTTTACTCAGTACTTTGTTGAAGCACCTTTGGCAGCGACTACAGCCTCGAGTCTTCTTGGTTATGACGCTACAAGCTTGACACACCTGTATTTGAGGAATTTCTCACATTCTTCTCTGCACAACCTCTCAAGCTCTGTCAGGTTGYATGAGGAGCGTCACTGCACAGCTATTTTCAGGTCTCTCCAGARATGTTCGATCGGGTTCAAGTCCGGGKTCTGGCTGGGCCAATCAAGAACATTCAGAGACTTGTRCCAAAGCCACTCCTGCMTMGTCTTGGCTGTGTGTTTAGGGTTGTTGTCCTGTTGGAAGGTGAACCTTTGCCCCACTSWGYMSRRSWYKGRMCTSMYGKYSYMMTTRWRKWKAYYMKTCRCRSTYRWRTMRMCRKRWRWRKTRTRTCTRMWMKRRSWKWKMWSTCRCKSWSRCRSRSRCTSWYAAAKARWRCCWRARKYRYWMYRMSRSKCKKCKKRYRMRRWCKGTCGGGATGTTGCCAGGTTTCTTCCAGACAATCAATTGAATTTACCACAGGTGGACTCCAATCAAGTTGTAGAAACATCTCAAGGATGATCAATAGAAACAGGATGAACCTGAGCTCAATTTCAAGTCTCATAGCAAAGGGTCTGAATACTTATGTAAATAAGGCATTGGCAAATAAATTATAAAAACCTGTTTTCTTTGTCATTATGGGGTGTGTAGAGTATGTAGATTGAGGGGAAAAAACATTTTAATCAATTTTTGAAAAGGTTGTAACGTAACAAAATGTGGAAAAAGTCAAGGGGTCTGAATACCGATTAAAAATATAAATGGTATGAGAAGAACAACACTGGTAGGGCAATTCACAGACAATATGCAGTCATAATGTATTTGGCCTACTGCACAAACCTTATTGCTCTAGATCTGTTTTTAAAATGGTTAACGTTGCAACGGCTCACARTTCTAAAGTCCTGTTTTTAAAAACAACAACATCTGAGTGGTAGAGCTCTGCTTTCTTTGGGACTCAAAGTGATCTGGGCTCAGAAAAGGTTGGTGACCTTCGACCCCTCACACTTGTGGAGATAAGAGAAGATTCTAGTGTGTAATTACTCAGTATACTGTCTACCGGTGTATTTGGAAATAGCCACAGGATGGTTTATCAATACCATCAAAACTCCTTTTTAAACTTTTTCAATGCACTTTAATATTTGTAGCTATTTTTTTTAAAGTAAATACTTGCAGTCAACTTGTGCAATGCGTTAGGATATAAAGCAGCATTCGTATCACACCAGTCACATTATGAAGCTCAGTTAGTTCCCCAGCACGGTTCAGACAGTCACGTGTTTGTTTGTAAACGGGAGAAAGCAGGAGAAGGTGAGTCCAGCCGTGTATTGACAGGGGTCATGTTTTATATTGAAAGTCAAGTTGTTTTTGTTGCTTCAATAGAGTGGTCAGACGTGCAACTAGAGATTTCCTTCACCCAAAATACATGCAACACATTCGGCAGAAAAAAATGCTTCATTTTCATCAGATGACAACAGAAACGCAACGCAATTCGGATGGCAGCCACACAAGTAAATGAGCATATAATGAAAAAGCAAGGTATTTTTTGCAAAAAGATGATTGGCCATCATTTTTCAAATCAAATGGCCTACCATAAACCGTTATTGTGTAACTAAAACCGGTACTACCGTAAACCGTGATTGAGTGTAACTAAACCGGTACTACCAAAAACCGTATTGTGTAACTAAAACCGGTACTACCTAAACCGTATTGTTGTACTAAACCTAGTACTACCAATGAAATACCCGTATTTGTACTAAAACCGGACTACCTGTACCGTATTGTGTAACTAACCGTCTCAGCAGTAACCGTATTGTGGTCTACGCGGTAACTACCATATACGTCACTTAGTGTACTAACCGGTACCAACCACAGTAAACCGATTGTGTACTAAATCCGGTATCACTAATCACGAATCAGATTTCAAACACGACACATCGAACCCAAATTTAAAGATATAAAATATGTCCCCACCTATACCAAAGGAAAACAACCTTCAATCAGATGGACAAGTTCCGTTGAAATAACAAAAAATTATTTTTTATTGGTATAGCAAAATATGTTTTTTTGTTTGAAAATTGGGTGCATATTTTTCAGTAATAAAATCATAAGTTTTTACATTTGCCCAGCCACCAATCCACAAAATTCTCAAACCAAAAGGCCCTAGAAAAACTACGGAGAAGAACCCCAATGTGGGAAAAGAAAAATACCTTAAAAATACTCATTAAAACATTTATAAAAATTACAACGGTGTTTAAAAAACACAAAATATGAAATAGACCAAAGACCATCTTGTGAATCCAAGCCAATGATACTTATTTCAGAATTTCTTTTAAATGTGTCTTTTACAGCGAAAAACACAATATGAAGCCAAATAATCCAGTTAGCAAACTACAAATAGCCCTAACCACACAATCCCGCAATTCCCCAATTTCAAAAGGCCCACGTTTAGCGATAGCGAATAATACCCCAGCAAAAGCAAAGATAATACCATTTTTTTTCCCAACTACTTCTCAAACTTCCATCAGATGAAAGTTCCCCCTAATAAACACATATTAAACCACAAATTTAACATATAATGGGGTTTTGGTTCGAAAATGGTGGGGCAAATATTAGCGGGTTACAAATTTCCCATGGTTTTGGAACCATGTGAAGAACTTAGCCAAAACCTGCAGCAAAAAAAATTAAATTCCCCTGGAATATAATTTTTCTGACCAACTCAACCAATCCATCTAAAAAATAGATAATCATTAAAAATATTTTTAACAAACAGGGGTTGGACAAGCAAAAAATGAAAGATTACAAACTATAGCCCTTTAATTGGCAACCGCTGTTGGGGGTTAGAAAAATTTTGTTTTAATAAAACCTTTATAAACCGACCCAAACAGCTTTTTACGTTATTTTTATAGCGGACAGCCCGCCCGAAATCTGGCGGAATAATTAAGGTCCCTAACATTTTTTCCGACCAGAAAATACAAAATAATAGTCAATAAATGGTTCCTTACTGATTTTTTTTTTGGAATGGAGCTTCCATCGAATCCCTTGGGTTAAACCATGTCCCCCTTTTTCCCACCAATATCGTGTTTTTCCCGGTTTGTAAGAAAATGTCCCGTCCCCTTTCATCCCCTGTTCCGATTTTTTTAGCTAAACAAAGCTGGCCCAAGCCCCCGGCAATGGAAAGTGGCCCAAAAATTCCACCAAGAAACGCAATGAACAAAACAAAATAACGAAAAATCGCAATCCAACCTGATATAAACCTGCCCCTTTTATAAGTCCCGGTTTTAATATAGGTACACTAGAAGTTTTATAAGTTTTTTTTAACACTATATACAAGATAAAAATCCAGAGCCGGGATATAATCTAAACTTCTTTAAAAAAAGCCCTTTTTTCTGAAACGCCAAAGGGGCCAAGGGTCCTCTTGGGCGTCAAGGCCCCAAACGTAAAAAAAGACAGAAACCCAACGGTTCCAAGAAGGTTCCCTTATGTTTTCGGCCCTCAATCTAAGCCTAGACCCCCACCCCCATTCCCCACCTCTCCAAACTGCCCCCTACCTGAAAATCCTAGTGGGGAAGGCGGGTATGCCCAGTGCAATGTAAGACCCATAGATTTCCCCCCAATGGTAAATTAAATAAAACTGAAACCCTGGAAACAGAGCCCTCCGATTTTTTCCCAAGATTTCTTCACTTCCCCTGACAAGGAAAGTTTTGCGTCTTGCAAAATGAGTTTCTGTTTTTACTCAACAGAATTATAATTTCCAAAACGGTTTTTTTTTAGAAACTTTAGAGTGTTTTTTTCCCCCCCTAATCCCAATAGTAAATAATTTTTGTGGCAATAATATGTACAGAAGAAAAATTGGAGTACAGGCCAGTTTTAAATTTTTGGGGGAACGATTTTTTTAAACAAAAGTGGGAAGTTAAACCGCCCCCCCCCCCCTATTGAAAGAAAAAATGAAACCACTTCAGGTGTGGTTTTTCTTTATTGGTGGGGTCACGCCCAGAACCAGAAGTTTTTGGCCTTTTGGGTTATGTTTTTAATGTTTTGGGTTTTGGGTCAGGGGTGGTGATTCCTGTTTTCTCCTCTATGTTTTGTTTTTGTCTGGGGTTTTGTCTATTTTTTCTGTGTTTGCCCCCCTGGATTATGGTTTTCTTCAATCCAGAAGAACAGTGTTTTTGCCCCCTTTTGTCTTCTGGATTGGGGAACCAATTTAGGTTAAGCCCTGTTTTTGTTAATTGGGTGGGGGTTATGGTCTAATGTTCCCTTATGGTTTAGGTTTTGCCTGTGTTCCTTGCCCCCTATTTTTTGGGTTTTTTTAATAGCGGTCCCCACGTTCCGTTCCCGTTTTGGTTGGTTTTTTGGGTAAGTTTTTTTTAGTGTTGTTCCTTCCCATTTTCGTCTATTTAAAAATAAATAAGAAGACATGAAAATTGTTATCAAACGCTTGCCCCTTGGGGTCCCTCCGCTCCCTCTTTTTCAATGTTTTAACCGAACGAGCCCCCGTGGAACATAAATTGGAATCAATTAAGATTCACCGTAAAAGAGGTTTATGGTTGGGTTTTCCTGTTTCCCCCCCTTTTGCAGAAAGCCCTTTTGAAAAAAATAGGTGTTGGTTCCTGTCCCTCCAATGATTTGGAGTATGAAGAAAACTGTGTGGGTTTATGTTTTTTATATGTTTTTTTCCCAGTGGGGTTGGGGGTTACCTTGTGGAATAACTTTGTTTTGTTACCGGTTCAATAAAGTTAATTATGTTATCCCTTTTTACCAATCCCTTGAGGGATTCCATTTGTTATCTTTGGGTTCTCTTCCCCTAAGACCCAGGGGCCCGGACCCCTGTTGCAAAAAAACCGGAAATATAAGTTGTTAGCAGGTGAAAGAGAAACCCAAAAAGAAAGCGGAACCGGTAAAAATAGAAAGACAAGAAGTCTTTAATTCCAGTATCAAAAAACCAAACAATTGTATTTCCTCCTGGATATATCAAAAAGGTAAACTCCCCCCCAAAAACAGGAAACTGGGAAAACCCTCCTCGTCAGTAGAGAAGGAAACGCCAGGGAAAAACCCGCGAACCCCCACAAGACTGCAAAGGTCCGGCTTCAGGGAAGGCAACAGGCCCCGTAGCTGACAAAATAATACACCTGCTCCAACATCCAGAAGCATCTGAAAGAAAGGCCATAACAACAACGACAAGGGCGGAAAACAAAGGAACAACAGGGATAGGAGGCAGAGCAAATATTCTCAAACAAGTAAATCCGACAAGGACAGAAGCGGAAAAAAACAGAGGGTGAAGGAAAATAGGGACTCCTCACATCAGAGGGCAAAGAGGACCAGGTGTGGAAAAAGAAGTAAAAATGAGGGTCCGTCTTTTAGGAAAGGAAATGGAAGAAACAGCTGAGGAAAGCCGGACGGAACGATAGAGAAAAAGAACAGAGAGCGGAGAGAAGGGAAGAGAGGAAGGGGAGAGGGAGAAAAAGAGAGAGAAGAGAAAGAAGGGAAAAAACCTCACAAAAGTAAAGACCCAGCAGGAGGGAAAGCACAGGGGAACAAGCAAACAATGATGTAAAACAGACAAAAACATGAAAACAAAGTAAACCCCCCAACCCTCACCGAGCCCGCCCCCCCTTGGGCCCGACCTCGAGGAGGAACCCCACTGGCGGAAACTCGAAGATGAAATTCATTCCATATCCCAAACCGACGGTCTCCTCCCCCCCTCCCCCTGAGGAGCAACACTGACGTGGGGCCCCGAAGTGGATAAAAAACCCACCCTCCTTCCTCAGGACCGTAACCCCTTCCAATCCCACAGAAGTATACTTTGGGTGACGCACGTCCCCCCCGAGGAACGCCAAAATGTCCACTGAAGTCTTTCCCGTACCCTTGTAAATTTAGGGAAACGCCTTTCTCCCCTCCGACAATAGAAGGAACCGATGGGGGGGGGGGAGGGGAAAGATACGAAGGGGGCGCGAAAGAAAAAAAAAGGCCTTGAACACAAAGAGGGACAATGGCGAAAAGAAACCCCAGGGTGGGACGCCGAACAAGATGTGCGGAAGAAGCAAGATCGCAACAGCGACAAAGGATTGAAACACGACCGTGAAGGGAAAAAAAGACACGGAACGGACCCAAATGTACCCGTCGGAGCTCACATGCCCGAGAAAGCTGTCCCCAATGGATAAGGGGGGGAAATGGGTTACACCGAGGTGGAAAAGCCACAACTCCCACCTTTCTTGAACCGAGCGAACCAATCACCTTAGGACCCTCTTTTAAAATCCTCTCACGTATTTTTATTGTGTGCGGCTCTTTCCACAGTCCTGCCGCCGCCTGCATAAGACGGCAAAAGGTTTGCCAGACCCTGACCCCTCCCTCCCAGGTTTTGCGCTCACAAACGTTTGGCACCCAAAAAAACGCCCTGGAAAAAAGCGTGAGGGAATCGCTGGGGAAAGCACTGCGCGAGAAGCCTGGGACCGTATAGAAACCAGAGGAGGCGGTAACTCCCCAAGAACCCTACTCCCCTGGAAACGGCAAGAATTAAGCCCCCCCCACCGGTAAATAGCAACGAAGGAAGCCGTGAGTTTTTGTGATAAAGCGTACTCCAGCCCAAGGGGGAAGCCCTGTTTTATTCTGTCCCAAGGAACGCAGGGTTTTTGAAAACGAAAGGCTTTGCGGTAATGATTGCGACCAATCAGGACCTTGATTGGGGAGCCCCCTTTCTGCGTTATGAATCCGTGTAGGGAAACTGGGGGAATGAAACCCGGGAAAGAGAGACCCCTGGGGGATACGGAGCCACCAATCAAAGACTGTGAGCAGACAGAAACCCCCTCCCCAAAACTGGTGCCGTGCAAAGCGGACCCCTGTTCCTGGCATAACAAACGGCCGTCCCATAACACGAGGGAGGCACCATGGGAATTTCTGAACCAACCCAATCCTCCATGACGTGATATTTTTTTTTTGTGTTCCGTCTCCCTCGCTTAGCGAGGAGACGGTAAAAGTCCCTGGAAGAGTCGATGAGGGGGAAATGTGAAAATAGTGTTGTGCTCGAGACCTTAAGTTATAGAAACCTGAATCTATAAAACCGAAAGAAAGCAGAGAGATACATGGTTCCCCTTCCCCGCTGGAGAATAG
>NW_019946507.1:46243-48849 GCF_002910315.2 Salvelinus sp. IW2-2015
AAAAGAGATCACTACATCTAAAGGACTTTGTGAAAATGTGATACAGTTGGACTAACTACAGCGCCTTCAGAATGTACTCATACCCCTCGACTTATTATTTACTGTGTTACAGTCCTGAATTCAATAATGGTTTAAAAACTATTCTCACCCATCTACACAACATAATGAAAACATGTTTTTAGAACATTTTACAGAAATCTCATTTACATAAGGATTCACACCCGAGTGTGAATGCTTTCACAGCGATTACAGATGTGAGTCTTTCTGGGTAAGTCTCTAAGTGCTTTGCACACCTGGATTGTACAATATTTGCACATTATTATTATAAAAATTCTTCAAGCTCTTGTTGTTGATCAATGCTAGACAGCCATTTTCATGTCTTGCCAAAGATTGTCGAGACGATTTAAGTCAAAACTGTAAATAGGCCACTTAGAAACAGTCAATGTCGTCTTGGTGAGTACAGTTGAAGTTGGACGTTTACATACACCTTAGCCAAATACATTTAAATTCCGTTTCACAATTCCTGACATTTAATCCTAGTAAAAATTCCCAGTGGCAGTGGTACCAAATACTAATTGAGTGCATGTAATCTTCTGACCCACTGGGAATGTGATGAAAGAAATAAAAGCTGAAATAAATCATTCTCTACTATTATTCTGACATTTCACTTTCTTAAAATAAAGTGGTGATCCCAACTGACCTAAGACAGGGAATTTTTACTAGGATTAAATATCAGGAATTGTGAAAAGCTGAGTTTAAATGTATTTGGCTACGGTGTACGTAAACTTCCGACTTCAACTGTATACTCAGAGGACTGTTATTAGCATTTACTCCAACGTAAATGGTAGATCAGACACTCAACAAGTAGGTCTGATTTCATTATTACTGAAACAGGATACAAGTAGGAAATATAAAGAGCCAGTCCATTAAGAATAAAAAATCGGAGGCCCCTTACACTTCAGTGTTTTGAAGCAAATATTCTAGGCAAAATGTATAGCACATAGATTTTTTTTTTTTTAAGTATTGTCGAACATTATTCATTCTAATCAGAGAAGTCTTTTTACATGGACAATACATTTGAGACAAAAGGCAAGTACTGGAAACAATAGAACACTATGAAAAATCTGGGAAACCAGGCCTGTTATTCATAGCTGACTTTGAAAGGGCTTTTGATAAAGTACGACTGGAGTTTATATAAATGCCTGGAACATTTCAATTTTGGAGAATCTCTTATTAAATGGGTTAAAATCATGTATAGTAAGCCTAGGTGTAAATAATGGCTACTTCTCAGAAAGTATTAAACTGTCAAGAGGAGTAAAACAAGGTTGTCCACTATCGGCATATCTATTTATTATAGATATCGAAATGTTAGCTGTTAAAAATCATATCCAACAATAATATTATGGGGCTAGGAATCCAGGGCTTAAAAACTAAGGTGTCATTGTAAACTGATGATTCGTGTTCTTTTAAATCCACAATTTGGATCCCTCCACAGCCTCATAGAGGATCTAGATATATTTTCTAACCTCTCTGGATTACAACCAAATTATGATTAGTGATTCAATATGTAATGTAGTACACCAAAGAAAAGTACAACTGTTACATTACCATGTAGTTTACCAATAAAATGGTCTGATGGTGATGTGGACATAGTCGGCATACATATCCCAACAGAAAGAAATGATCTCACTACAATACATTTTAATAGAAAGTTAACCAAAATAGATAAGATCTTGCTACCATGAGAAGGTAAATACATGTCTATTTGTGGAACAATCACCCTGATTAACTCTTAAGTCATATTCCAGTTTACCTATTGTCTTATGGTCTTGCCTACATCTAGCAAACAGTTCTTATATTATTTGAGAACAAAATATTCCATTTTATTTGGAACGGCAAGCAGACAAAATTAAACTTGGTTATTTATATAATTAATTTGGAGAGCAGAAATGATTACATTTTAAAGCATTAGACCTCTCACTAAAGGCATCAGTCATACAAAAGTTAATACTTAAATCTAGGGATGCACGATATATCGGTGAGCATATCAGAATCAGACAATATTAACTAGAAATGGGGTGTGTGTAACCTTTATTTAACTAGGCAAGTCAGTTAAGAACAAATTCTTATTTACAATGAAGGCCTACCACGGCCAAACCCGGACGACGCTGGGCCAATTGTGCACCACCCTATGGGACTCCCAATCACGGCCGGATGTGATACAGCCTGGATTCGAACCAGGGACTGTAGTGACGGCTCTTGCACTGAGATGCAGTGCCTTAGACCGCTGCGTCCATGTGTGTGTTAACTATTTAACTGTACTAGAAAGCTTAAAAGACCGCAAAAATTGTAAATATCAGTTATCGGTATAACATTTTGTTGGCAAGGAAAATATTGGATATCGGTATTGGCCAAAAATGTCATATCGGTGCATCCCTACTTAAATCCAAAATGGGTCTCTAGAAAATTAGTAAGAATGTTTCACCCCATGTTCAAGAAAGGCCTTTTTCCCCTTTATTCAGATTACAACCTCTCCCTTTATTCAGATTACAACCTCTCACCTTTATTCAGATTACAACCTCTCACCTTTATTCAGATTACAACCT
>NW_019946507.1:48874-63336 GCF_002910315.2 Salvelinus sp. IW2-2015
GGAGAAGGTGGAAAGTTTTAAGTTCCTCGGTGTACAACATCACGGACAAACTGAACTGGTCCACCCACACAGACAGGCTTGTGAAGAAGGCGACAGCAGCGCCTCTTCAACCTCAGGAGGCTGAAGAAATTCGGCTTGTCACCAAAAGCACTCACAAACTTCTACAGATGCACAATCGGAGAGATCCTGTCGGGGCTGTATCACCGCCTGGTACGGCAACTGCTCCGCCCACAACCGTAAGGCTCTCCAAGGGTAGTGAGGTCTGCAGAACGCCATCACCAGGGGCAAATACCTGCCCTCCAGCGACACCTACACCACCCGATGTCACAGGAAGGCCATAAAGATCATCAAGGACAACAACCACCCAAGCCACTGCCTGGTCACCCGCTATCATCCAGAAGCGACGGTCAGTACAGGGTGCACAAAGCAGGGACCGAGAGACTGAAAAAACAGCTTCTATCTCAAGGCCATCAGACTGTTAAACAGCCACCATCTAACATTAGCGGCCGCTGCCAACATACTGACTCAACTCCAGCCACTTTAAAAATGGAATTGATGGAAATTATGTAAAAATGTACACTAGCCACTTGTTAAGCAATGCCACTTAATACAATGTTTACATACCCTACATTACCCATCTCATATGTAATATACTGTACTCTATATCATCTACTGCATCTTGCCATCTTATGCAATACATGTACCCACTAGCCACTTTTAAACTATGCCACTTTATGTTTACATACCCTACATACTCATCTCATATGTATATACCGTACTCATATACCATCTACTGCATCTGCCATGCCGTTCTGTACCACCACTCATTCATATTATCTTTATGTACATATTCTTTATCCCTTTACACTTGTGGTGTGTGTGTTGTGTAAGGGTAGTAGTGTGGAATGTTAGGTTAGATTACTGTTGGTTATTACTGCATTGTCGGAACTAGAAGCACAAGCATTTCGCTACACTCGCATTAACATCTGCTAACCATGTGTATGTGACTAATAAAAATTTGATTTGATTTGAAACCGTATTTGTGTACTAAACCGGTACTCCAGTAAACCGTTATTGTGTGTACTAAAACCGGTACTACCGTAAACCGTATTGTGTACTAAACCGGTACTACCGTTAAAACCGTATGTGTTAAAACCGGTATACCGTAACGTATTGTGTACTAAACCGTACTACCATAAAATCCTGGGAAGATACAAACATCTGATACTGTTCAACCCTTTGTTCAATCATATGGTAATAGCACCACCTTGCCTCTGTATAGGCTAAGTGGACATTTCACCATTTACTTATACCAATCAAATCCATAAGGGTCTCGGGTCCATTTGGGATTGGGTCATGATGACAGATACAACTGGCATAGCAAAATCACTCAATGGAACTTACCGGTCGTCAGGTTTTTGAATGCAGTTGAAAGTTTCTCATGGCATAACATTTAGCATCCAAAGACCTGACGAGTTGTCCAGCACACTGGGGATGAGGCGCGCTCAGGAAAGCGCTGGACATCCACAGTTGGCCTGTAGGAATTCAGAAACGTGTCAGTCTTGGGATCTTTTATTACAAAATGTAGTGTTCCCAAAAAAGTCAGAGTTAGGTAATAAGTCTGAATATATAGGTTTACCCAAGCTACCACATGACTTAAACACTGGAATAAGCTAAGATGCACTAAATATACCTTAAGAAAAATATAGTTTACGTAACGAATTACTTTGAAAAAAAGTAGATCACTACATCTAAAGACTTTGTGAAAATGTGATACAGTGACTAACTACAGCGCCTTCAGAATGTACTCATACCCCTCGACTTATTATTTACTGTTTTTCATTTTACTGTGTTACAGTCCTGAATTCAATAATGGTTTAAAAACTATTCTCACCCATCTACACACCATAATGAAAACATGTTTTAAAACATTTACAGGAATCTCATTTACATAAGCATTCACACCCGAGTGGTGATGCCTGTTATTCATAGCATACAATCCCAAAAGAACGAAATGATCTCACTACAATACATTTTAATAGAAAGTTAACAAAAATATATAAGATCTTGCTACCATGGGAAGGTAAATACCTGTCATTTGTGGAAAAATCACCCTGATTAACTCTTAAGTCATATTCCAGTTACCTATTGTCTTATGGTCTTGCCTACACCTAGCAACAGTTCTTAAATATTTGAGAACAAAAATATTCAATTTATTTGAACGGCAAGCAGACAAAAATTAAACTTGGTTATTTATATAATTAAGCATTAGACCTCTCACTAAAGGCATCAGTCATACAAAAGTTATACTAATTTAGGGATGCACGATATATCGGTGAGCATATCGGAAAGACGATATTAACTAGAAAGGGTGGTGTGTAACCTTTATTTAACTAGGCAAGTTTGTAAATAAGAATTTGTTCTTAATAACTATGACGGCCTACCACGGCCGAACCCGGACGACGCTGGGCCTAATTATTTATTTTCATTTAAGGACCAACATTTTTTGAACGTACTGATTCCATGGCACATGGTTTATGAACTGATACACAAAACGACGCTGGATTCAATTTAAATTATTATGCAAAATTCTTGCAACCAATAGAATGTTATTTATATGGGGATACAACCTTCCAGCTCTGCAGATCTGCACGGGGACACCCATTTGTGAAAGATCATTAGATCTTTTTGTTTTGGTACTGTCCATACGTAGCTTGTTTTTGGTTACAGGTCCAGGAATGGCTGAAGAATTTGAATATTTACCTGGAGCAAACCCTGCATATAGCACTACTGGGTGATTTGAAAAGTCATATCAATCGATCAACAAATACTTTTAGCAAAAATATGTATTTTAAATTTACAATCTGTAGAAACTATGAGAATAGAAAGGTTAAGAAATGTTTTGAAACATCACAGCACAGTTGAAAAATATACGCTCCAAACAACTATTGGCTAGTTATTCTGTCTGTAAAGAAACGAGCGGGTTATCGATTGAGCCTGCTCCAACGATTGGACTAGAACAAGCCGCTCTCCCTCTGCTCACAATCACCAGACAGGCACGCTGTGACTCAAGTCACATGAGTGAAACAGTGTTGTCTCAGGGTACAAGTCTCCCCTTCTCCAAACATCCTGTATGAATCAGAATCTGTAGCTCATCAATCTAGTTATTTCCTGTAGACTTTTATGAGGCCACACAGTTGTTTTTGTCTGTCTACTTGGCGTTGTTTAGTAGGCCTACTTTGGGATCCTGAGTGGCGCAGCGGTCTAAGGCACTGCATCACAGTGCTAGAGACCCAGGTTCGATCCCGGGCTGTATCACAACCGGCCGTAATCGTGAGTCGTGTAGGCCAGCGTACAATTGGCCCAGGGTCGTCCAGGTCAGGCCTTCATTGTAAATAATAATTTGTTCTTAACGGTCTTGCCTAGTTAAATAAAGTTCTTTGTCAGTATAATTATTCCATTGCTGATGATGTCTGTATCCAAGCCCATGCTTGCAATTATTATTTCATTTCYCCAATGCATGTTTATTGAGCGACAGATCATTAGAAAATAAAATGACAAATGTAGATTGTTTATTTTGATTTGTACAAATGTTGTGGCGTAAGTGTCGGGAGAGAAGTTTAACTCCTCTCGAAAGTCAAACGTTACCTTCACCTAAACCTGTGTCTGGAATAAATMATGACAGTAGTAACCAACCACGCATTGGGTTATTCATTAGACTATTTAGTTGATAATAAAACAGGACTAAATCGRMSATTTTCATCTGTCGGGGTCGTTTARTMTTGAACATTGTATGGMAATAAGTGAAGGAACATAATTATGTGCTTGAGCAATAGCCCAGTAATGCGCACTTCAGGTYTAGGCTTTAGTGGCATTTAACGCACACTACCGGGTTTCCAATCACGAGTATACTCTGACGAGTTCGGCTCACCCTTAGTAACTAGTTCACTACTCCCCAAAACGGCCTAAAGGTCACTAACTAACCAACTACCATATTCATTACCTTGCTAGCTAGTTATCATTCAAAMAGTAAGTCATGATTGAAAGTTCAATCACAGACAAAAATGGGAAATGTACCAGTATATTTTGCTCAATCAAGTTGACTAGGTAACTGGGCCTCAACTCTGCATTCACAAGTTTCCAGCTAGTGTTAGCATAGCCAGCTAGCTAAAGCTTGCGGTATACCGATGGAGCTATTTAACTAGCTGTAGTTAGCCAATTACCTCTTCGGTTAAATGTCGTAGTTGTTTGTCCAGTGTATTCCTGGCGTTCTCCAAGACGAGCAGTTTGTACATGATACATCTTTTGGTGACATTGAGGTCGGTGGGAAGCCACACAGGACTCGGCTGCAGCGGCATTATGGAGGCTGTCACGCTGGACCAAAACGTTATGTTTGAGAATGTAACCTGACAYCGTGCCACCTGGTTGTATTCTTCTTTGAGGTTTAATGGCGGCGTGGCCGATATGATGGGTGCGTTCGTAAATAGCCTCCAGTGGGTCAGAAGTGTGCTCTGGGTCATTGGTAAATTCAGAGAGCACACTRGTCGACAACAAAAATCATGCAACAATTTCAAAGGTTTTAATAAGTTACAGTTCATAAAAGGGAATCAGTCAATTGGAATAKATTAATTAGGCTCAATGGATTTGGATTTTACATTACTGGGAATACAGATATGCATCTGTTGGTCACAAATAAATAAATAAAATGTAGGGGCATGGATCAGAAAACCAGTCAGTATCTGGTGTTAACGCTATTAAAAATAAATCATTTACATAAGTATTCAGACCCTTTACTCAGTACTTTGTTGAATCATCTTTGGCAGTGATTACAGCCTTGTCTTCTTGTGTATGACGCTACAAGCTTGGCACACCTGTATTTGGGGAGTTTCTCCCATTCTTCTCTGCAGATCCTCTCAAGCTCTGTTAGGTTGGATGGGGAGCGTCGCTGCAGAGCTATTTTCAGGTCTCTCCAGAGATGTTAGATCGGATTCAAGTCTGGGCTCTGGCTGGGCCACTCAAGGACATTCAGAGACTTGTCCCGAAGCCACTCCTGCGCCCCAGTTTGAGGTCCTGAGCGCTCTGGAGCAGGTTTGCATCAAAGATCTCTCTACTTTGCTCCGATCATCCTTCCCTCGATCCTGACTAGTATCCAGTCCCCGGGAGCATGATGCTGCCAACACATTAGGTATGGTGCCAGGTTTCCTCCAGACATGATGCTTGGCATTCAGGCCAAAGAGTTCAATCTTGGTTTCATCAGACTAGAGAATCTTGTTTCTCATGGTCTGAGAGTCTTTAGGTGCCTCTTGGCAGACTCCAAGTGGGCTGTCATGTGCCTTTAACTGAGGAGGGGCTTCCTTCTGACCACTCTACCATCAAGGCCTGATTGATGGAGTGCTGCAGAGATGGTTGTCCTTCTGGAAGGTTCTCCCATCTCCACAGAGGAACTCTGGAGCTCTGTCAGTGTGACCATTGGGTTCTTGTTCACCTTCCTGACCAAGGCCCTTCTCTCCCGATTGCTCAGTTTGGCCGGGTGGCCAGCTCTAGGAAGAGTCTTGGTGTTTCCAAACTTCTTCCATTTAAGAATGATGGAGGCTAATGTGTTCTTTGGGACCTTCAACGATGCAGAAATGTTTTGGTACCCTTCCCCAGATCTGTGCCTTGACAGAATCATGTCTGGGAGCTCTACGGACAATTCCTTCGACCTCATGGCTTGGTTTAAGCTCTGACATGCACTGTCAACTGTGGGACCTTACATTGACAGGTGTGTGCCTTACCAAATCATGACCAATCAATTAAATTTACAACAGGTGGACTCCAATCAAGTTCTAGAAACATCTCAAGGATGATCAATGGAAACCGGATGCACCTGAGCTCAATGTAGAGTCTCATAGCAAAGGGTCTGAATACTTATGTAAATAAGGTAAAACATTTTTGCAAAAATTATTCCGGACTCTTGACATTCCGGACTCTGACATTCCGGACTCTGACATTCCGGACTCTTGACATTCCGGACTCTTGACATTCAGGACTCTTGACATTCCGGACTCTTGACATTCCGGACTCTTGACATTCCGGACTCTGACATTGCTCGTTCTGTTATTTCTTAATGAATTGTTTACTTTTTGGACGACTACTGTTGGAGTTAGAAACACAGGCATTCCGCTGCACCTACGATAACATTTGCAAATCTGTGTACGCGATCAATAAACGTTGTATTTATCACATGCGTTGAATACAACAGGTGTAGTGAAATACTTACTTATAAGCTCTTTCAGAGATATCACACCACGCACACTTTTTAGTTATTTGTTTGTATATTTTATTTAACCTTTATTTAACTAGGCAAGTCAGTTAAGAACCAATTCTTATTTACAATGACGGTCTACCAAAAGGCCTTCTGCGGGGACGTGGGCTGGGATTAAAAATWWAAATAAATTAAATAAAACAAAAGGACAAAACACACATCACACATCACAACAAGAGAGACAACACAACACTACATAAAGAGGGACCTAAAACAACAACATAGCATGGCAACACACACACACACACACATACACAGTAAAGTTTCAGTTTGTAAGTACACTGCATGGTGTTTTGGGAAACGCGTGTGACATCTTTGGCGGTTATTTTTTACGGTGCATTGTTAAAACGTATCATTAAAAAACGGTTACTATTTCGTAAAAAATGCATTACAATGTAAGGTTATAAGGGTTAGGCCTATTTTAGAAATAGCCGGGGTTTATGACTTTGTGATTGTGGTAACTAGTGACGAACCTTAGGGGGTGGAGACTACACGGTATAAATACCGCTCCGGTGCCGGACAACGTCACWTGTCTGCCCACCTTCACAACGGAACAATGTGGAACTTTACACGGCTGACTCTCGCCCTTCTCTGTGTTGCCGGTGAGCGTTGTTTAACTTKTACTTAATTCGTTTCAAGAGGCAGTCAAATAGTTGTATTAAATAACAACAAATAGKTGTACATTAACTTCTAAGAGCAGACTTAACTTCTTTAGACAAACCGTCGATACTACCGGCGGACTGCCTTTTGTTGGCGAACGCACACATGTATGACTAGATAAACATACACGGTCTGTTTAGGTTGGAAATCTGCCGTTAAATCGTTAAATCACAATGCGTCTGAGGCTTGACATCTTTCTCTGTTTTTAGTTTTGGCACGGGGAGCGAGTCTCCCTGACGGCACCACAGAGGTGAGCAGGCAAACTGTTTGTTTTATGGGGGGAGTGAAAGACTTTACGTATTCATAAAACACTTGTCCTATGTGCTCCATAACAGTAGTTAGTAACGTTATATTTTATTGTACACCTGTATTCTACTGTCTCTTGGTCTATGCCACTGACATTCGTCCATATTTATATATTTTTTAACTCCATTTTACTTAGGTGTGTGTYTTGGGTATACATTGTTAGATATTACTTCACTGTCGGAGCAAGAAACGCAAACATTTCGCTACACCTGCAATAACATCTGCGAAACACGTGCATGTGACCAATAAGATTTGATTATGTATAGTCACTTCCTAATTAACAATTGGTTGACATGACAGTCTGGTGTATTAATTTATTGAACTAGGCAAGTCGGTTAAGAACAAATTCTTATTTACAATGACAGCCTACTAAAAGGCATTCTGCGGGGTCGGGGGCCTGGGATTAAACATATAAATATAGGATAAAATACACTTCTCAACACTACATAAAGCGCCCTGACACAACATGAAGGCAACACAACATGGTAGCAGCACATTCATTATTGGGCAAAGTCAACAGCACAAAGGTCAAGAACGTAGCGACKACAATACATCACACAAAGCAACTGTCAATAAGAGTGTCCATGGTGGAGTGTTTGCATGAAGAGATCCAGAACTGTCCAGTTTGAGTGTTTGTTGCAGCTCGTTCCATTCGCTAGCTACAGCGAACTGAAAAGAGGAGCGACCCAGAGGTGTGTGCTTTGGGSACCTTTAACAGAATGTGACTGGCAGAACGGTGGAGGATGAGGGCTMCAMTAAATCTCAGATAGGGGGGGGYKGTGAGGCTTAAGAGTACGATTCCATTACAAAACATTTTGCAACGAACAGTGTACTAAATGTTCAACAAATGAGAATTTATATTGTACATAGACCAAATGGAGAAAAACAGGGACTGTTTGCTTTCTAGAGTTAAAGGTTTCCATTGTGAAACGTTTTGCAATAAAATTTGACTAATGAATGCACCCCGGGTGCACTGTGGAAGGGAAACGTATGGTTTGTTCTCTTCATAGTGGTCTCATACAGAACACTATTACCAATACCTCTATTTATTGAGACCAAAGTCCTTTATGACATAACCTMGTCTTTGTCCAACAGGCGGACTGTTCCCAGTACAACTTGCCCATGTGCCCCCGCAACTACGAGCCAGTGTGTGGAAGCGACGGCAGCAGCTATGCTAACGAATGCATGCTGTGCTTTSAYAACATGTAGGTGTCCAACTAAAGCSTTCTACTGACTTGTCTTTTTGCTCTGCGTGTCTTTAATTTTTCTCCGTGTGTGTTCCCAGGGAGCAGAAGAGTAACGTTCACATCAGGAGTAAAGGAGAGTGCTGAACCAATACATGACCGTCCATTGTCTCAGCGACACACCAGGCCTTCAACATTACTTAGAACCGTTGCCTTGTCAAAACAATGACATATTTTATTTTTGCCTGCTAAATGCTGAGGAGTCAGTAAGCGACCTGTCAAGTGCCTCAATATCCTCTGAACCATTTCCTCAACACCTGTTTCCTTTTCCAAACTGTACGGACTTCCTGTCTGTCAGTGTTCTGTAGAGGACTTAACCCTTCACTACCTGGTCTGTAAGACTTGTGTAGTGTACTTGGTGGAAAAATGGTGTTATTTTAAAAGGAATAGTCTATTTGTATTTTACTTGTCTACCTTATCTGTAATTAAAACTATTTTAGGAACATGTTTCCTTGTCAACTGGAAGGGCCTGGGTGAATGGTTGAAATGTGGAGGAACTGGTTCAGCTAGATCACGACGTCTGGTTGTTTGTGTTTAGTCGTTATCTGTTATGAAGGTACAGTGGGAATGGAAAAAGATGTCCTTTAAAAAAGGGCATGTGAAATGTGATGGTAGAGTTTTCACTTTTTAAATCCAGATGCTACCCCCCCCAGATGTGCATGACCTAAATCCACCATGCTCACTAAACACCTGAATGAAGTTAGAGGGCTGTTTCTTAGTTAGTTAAAACACCCTCAATCACATCGTGATTCCTGTCCGCCATAGAATATGGGTTCTCTTCAATCTGTGAAGGTGAAGTGCTACAGATTCCGTGAAGGTGATTGATCCTGACATATGCAGTGTTTGACCGTGCCGTCTCCACTACAGCAGGAACGTTGCCTTTATAAATGTCAATCACGCTGAACTTCTGTGATGTGGCTTGAATAGAGCTCCATGTAAATGTGGTCCTCACAATAACTTAATGCTCTGAACTCCCCTTGTGACCTCAAAGATTTGACCTGGTTTAAATTTGCCTGAGTTGTTTGGTTTAGGCCTGCCTACATTTCTAAGTGTGTTTTGAAACCTTCTTCTCTCTGACTCGGCATAGACCTCACTTTCTAATAGCACGGTCAATATTAGCCGTTCTTCACTAGTCTTAGGGCTGTTTTCACAGACGAGGCTWAAACCTAGTCCCAGACTAAAAATGCCTGTTTGAGRTGTCAACTCAAAGTGACTTGCACAGATTTCTTAGTGGTAGATTTAGCCTGTTCTGGATTAAACAAAGCCGATTGCAAGAGGGAGAATTAGAGCTACTCTAGGACTAAATGGAAGCTTAAATGAATCTTTCAAAGGCAGGTTTAACTTCTGCTTCGTGCTGTTTGTGAGGGAGCATGGACTATTTGTAATATCTAACTGAAGACCAACATGCACTAGAGAGGCCAACCAGACTAGTACTTGTGAATAGGAGTAATCCATTAAATTACTCAAGCTTTTCCAGACCGCTTTCGTTATTACAAAGAATATATTGGAGAGCATATCTTTGCTTGAGCCTAGACAATCCTCTCCGTCTCAGAAGGCCTTTACCCAAATATCTCCTAGTTCTGATCATGTTGAGGTTTTTGGCATCGGTGATCTTTCATTGTGAAACTGGTGATGCAACGGTGTGTAGAATAGTTCAAAGTCTGTAGGGGCCATTTTGTGAACTGAGGAATCTTTAACATCAAGTTTCCTGATGCTGCTGGCCAAGCCAACTATAAAGTGCTATTCTATGAATATGGGCACTTCCCAGGAGTGATTGAACTTTATATTAGGAGTGCTTACACCCTAAACATTGACGGAAAACCGGTCCTTACGGTTCCTGTACTCCTCAGCATCAGGAGTTGATGGTAAACCGGTCCTTACGGTTCCTGTACTCCTCAGCATCAGAAGTTGATGGTATACCGGTTCCTACGGTTCCTGTACTCCTCAGCATCAGGAGTTTGACACTTGTTGGGAACATGACATCCATCTATACACCCTAAACATTGTTGGAACGGTGCAACTCACGATTCAAGGACTTGTCTCAACTCTTCATTGTGTGCTCAGTTTCCGAGAGGACAACATAATGGACTACTACTTGGTGACAATGTATATGGTCAGAGTAACTTTTTATTCACTCCATACATAAATCCTACAACAGCTGAGTAGCAAAGATTACAACCGAGCTCATATCTGCACGAGAGGGATGGTCGAGCGTATGTTTGGAGTATGGAAAAATAGATTCCAGTGTTTTCGCAATACACTTGGTTTCAAGCCAAGAAGATGCTGCAAGGTGATCATCGCTACAGCTGTGATGCACAACTACCTGGAGGATCAGGCAGATGTGTCCATTACTGAGGCAGATGTGTCCATTACTGAGGTAGATGTGTCCGTGGCTGAGGCATATGTGTCCGTGGCTGAGGCAGATGTGTCCGTGGCTGAGGCAGATGTGTCCATTACTGAGGTAGATGTGTCCATTACTGAGGCAGATGTGTCCATTAGACTGACATTACAGTAGTACCGGGAGAGACAGACAGCTGGACATTACAGCAGTAGGGAGAGAACAGACAGACTGGACAGTTACAGCAGTATGGAGTAGCACAACAGGACTGGTACATTACAGCAGTAGGTCGAGAGACAGACAGACTGGAATTAAGCTACTAGGAGGACAGACAGAGCGGATAGCACTAGGAGAACAGACAGACTGGACATTACAACTCGGCAGTAGGGAGAGACGTACTCAGACTGGACAGTAGCAAGTCAGTTTCAGGGAGAGACAGAACAGATGGACATGTCAGCCGTAAGGGAGAGACAGACAGACTACATTACAGGCAGTACTGGAGAGAACAGACGAGTCACGACATAGCATAGGACAGACTAACTCTACAGCAGTAGGGAGAGACAGACAG
The DNA here is from genome assembly GCF_002910315.2 of Salvelinus sp. IW2-2015. Taxonomy (NCBI): domain Eukaryota; kingdom Metazoa; phylum Chordata; class Actinopteri; order Salmoniformes; family Salmonidae; genus Salvelinus; species Salvelinus sp. IW2-2015. The sequence continues at coordinate 60,295 of NW_019946507.1, forward strand.
ACTGGACAGTACAGCAATACGGGAGAGACAGACAACTGGACATTACAGCAGTAGGGAGAGACAGAACACTAACGTGGAACCTTACAGCAGTAAGGAGAGACAGACAGACTGGACAATTACAGCTAGTAGGAGAGATCAGACAGACTGGACATTACAAGCAGTAGTGCTGACGCATGACAGACAGACTGGACATTAAGCTGGAGGAGGACAGGACACATGGACATTACAGGCAGTAGGGAGAGACAGAACAGCCTGGACATTACAGAGTAAAGGGAGAGAGACAGACAAGACTTGGACATAACATGCAGTAGGAGAGACAGACTAGGACTGGACATTACAGCAGTAGGAGAACATAGACACGACTGCTGTATAAATAGTGTATGTTGAAGGGGTGTCCTCATACTGCTGTATATATAGTGTATTGAAGGGTGTCCTCATACTGCTGTAATATAGTGTATGTTGAGGGGTGTCAACATACTGCTGTATATATAGTGTATGTTGAAGGGTGTCCTCATACTGCTGTATATATAGTGGTATGAAGGGTGTCCTCATACTGCTGTATATATAGTGTATGAAGTGGTCCACAATACTGCTGTATATAAGTATATGTTTGAAGGGGTGTCCTCATACTGCTGTATATATAGTGTATGTTAAGGGGTGTCCTCATACTGCTGTATATATAGTGTAGTGTTGAAGGGTGTCCATCATACTGCTGTATATATAGTGTATTGAAGGGGTGTCCACATACTGCTGTATATATAGTGTATGTTGAAAGGGGTGTCCTCATACTGCTGTATATATTAGTGTATGTTTGAAGGGTGTACTCTTCTTCAATAACTGCTGTATAATATAGTGTATGTTTGAAGGGTGTCCTCATACTGCTGATAATATAGTGTATGTTTGAAGGGTGTCCTCATACTGCTGTATATATTAGTGTATTAAGGGGGGTTCTTCATACTGCTGTATACTATAGTGTGATGTCTGAAGGGGGTGTCCTCATACTGCTGTATTATAGTGTATGTTGAAGGGGTGTCCTCATACTGCTGTATATTATAGTTAGTTGAATGGGGTGTCCCATACTGCTGTATATATAGATGTATGTTGAAGGGGTGTCCTCATACTGCTGTATGTATAGTGTATGTTGAACGGGGTCCTCATACTGCTGTATATATAGTGTATAGTTGAGGGTGTCCCATTACTGCTGTAATATTAGTGATAAGGGGTGTCCGCATATGTGTAAGTATAGTGTATTTTGAAGGGGTGTCCTCATACTGCTGTATATATAGTGTATGTTGAAGGGTGTCCCACATACTGCTGTATATATAGTGTATGTTGAAGGGTGTCTCATACTGCTGTGTATATAGTGTATGTTGAACGGGTGTCCTCATACTGCGTATATTATAGTGTATATTGAAGGGGTGTCCTCATACTGCTGTATATATAGTGTATGTTGAAGGGTGTCCTCATACTGCTGTATATATATGTAGTTTGAAGGGTGTCCACATACTGCTGTATATATATGTATGTTGAAGGGGTGTCACTCATACTGCTGTATATATAGTGTATGTTGAAGGGGTGTCCTCATACTGCTGTATATATAGTGTATGTTGAAGGGGTGTCCTCATACGCTGTATATATAGCTGTATGAAAGGGTGTCCTCAATACTGCTGTATATAATGTGTATGAAGGGGTGTCCTCATAACTGTTGTATATATATGTGTATGTTGAAAGCGGGTGTCCACATACTGCTGTATATATAGTGTAATGTTGAAGGGGTGTCCTCATACTGCTGTTATATAGTGTATATTGACGGTGTCCTCATACTCTGTATATATAGTGTATGTTTGGAAGGGGTGTCCTCATACTGCTGTATATAGTGTATGTGAAGGGGTGTCCTCCACATACTTGCTGTATATATAGTGTAGTGAAGGTGTCCCATACTTATAATTATGCTGTATATATAGCTGATCGTATGTTGAAGGGGTGTCCCATACTGCTGTATATATAGTGTAGTGAAGGGGTGTCCTCATACTGCCTGTATATATAGTGTATGTGAAGGGTGTCTATACTCTGTATATATAGGTATGAAGGTGTCCTCATACTGCTGTATATATATGTATGTTGAAGGTGTCCATACTGCTGTATAATAGTATGTGAAGGGTGTCTCATACTGCTGTATATATAGTGTATGTTGAAGGGGTGTCCTCATACTGCTGTATATATAGTGTTTTTGAAGGGTGTCCTTCATACTGCTGTATATATAGTGTATGTTGAAGGTGGTCCTCATACTGCTGTAATATATAGTGTATGAAGGGTCCTCATACTGCATGTAGTATTAGTGTATGTTGAAGGGGTGTCCTCATACTGCTGTATATATAGTGTATGTTGAAGGGGTGTCCTCATACTACGTATATTAGTGATGTTGAAGGGTGTCCTGCATTCTGATGTATATATAAGTTGTATGAAGGGGTGTCTCTATGCTGTATATATAGTGTATGAGGGGTGTCCTCATTACTGTCTGTATATATATAGTGTATGAAGGGGTGTCGCTCAAACTGCTGTAATATAGTGTAAAGGATGAGTCCAGGAACGTGCTGTATGCCTGTCAGAGTTATGATGAGTCCAGGATCGTGCTGTATGCTCTTCAGAGTATATGGATGAGTCTGAACGTGCTGTATGCTTCAGAGTATATATAAATCCTTATAGTGCACTACCCTGGTCAAAAGTAGGCACACTATATAGGGAATAGGTGCCATTGGGACGCATTCTTATTCCTGTGGTTTGCTGGAATCTAAATGTGATTAGTTGTGTATTCAGGTGTTGTTTCTGCCCCGTTTATACATCTGCCTCAGCCATGGACACATCTACCTCAGCCATGGACACACTACCTCACCATGGACACATCTGCCTCAGTAATGGACACATCTGCCTCAGCAATGGACACATCTGCCTCAGTAATGACACATCTGCCTCAGTAATGGACACATCTGCTCAGCTAAATGACACATCTGGGCCTCAGTAATGACACATCTCGCCTCAGTC
>NW_019946508.1:0-7589 GCF_002910315.2 Salvelinus sp. IW2-2015
ACAAGCACCTGTAGAGGTAGCACCATGGTGTAAATTCAGAGAGACACTAGCTTCCCTCATGTTTATGTAATGAAGGTCACAAAGTAGCCTCAACACACTCTGTAGGGTCGAGCCACCATGGTGTAGTCAAAGAGGACAAGCTAAGCTTCCCTCCTGTTATGTAAGAAGGTCTACAGTAGCCTCAACAGCACCTCCGTAGTGTAGCACCATGTGTAGTCAGAGGACAGCAATAGCTTCCCTCACTGTTATGTATAAATGAAGGTCGTGGTTGATACAAGTAGCCTCAACAGTACTCTGTAGTGTAGCCACCATGGTGTTAAGCCGGGGACACTAGCTTCCCTCCTGTTATGTAAGGAAGGTGTACAGTAGCCCTCAACAGCACTCTGTCGGTAGCACCATGGTGTAGTCAGAGGACAGCTACTTCCCTCCGTTAGCTAAGCCAAGGTCTACAGTAGCCTCACCAGCACTCTGAGGTAGCACCATGTTAGCCGGAGGACAGCTAGCTTCCCTCCGTATGTAATGAAGGTCACAGTAGCCCAACAGCACTCTGTAGGGTAGCACCATGTTAGCTCAGAGCGACAGCTAGCTTCCCTCCTGTTATGTAGGAAGGTCTACAGTAGCCTCACAGCACTCTTAGGGAGCACCATGTGTAGCCGGAGGACAGCTAGCTTCCCTCCTGTTATGTAAGGAAGGTCTACAGTAGCCTCAACAGCACTCTGCTAGTAGCACCATGTGCTATCAGGGAGACAGCTAGCTTCCCTCCTGTTACTGTAATGAAGGTCTACACTGTAGCCCTCAACAGCACTCTTGCTAGAGTAGCACCATGGTGTATCAGAGGACAGCTAGCTAATCCCTACCATGTATGTAATGAAGTCTACAGTAGCGCCTCAAAGCAAGCACTCTGTAGCGGTTAGCACCATGGTAGCCGGAGGACAGCTAGCTTCCCTCCTGTTATGTAATGAACCGTCTATCCAGTAGCCTCAATACAGCCACTCTGTAGTGGTAGCAGACCAGTGAGTCAGAGGACACTAGCTTCACCTCCTGTTGATTTAAGGAACCGGTCTACATAGCCTTCAACAGCACTCTGTAGGTAGCACCATGTGTAACGAGAGGACAGCTATGCTTCCTACTCCTGTCCGGCTGGACATTGACTTGTCAATACAAAACCTATAGGAGCGCTCTGGTTCTCACCCCTTCAAATACTTACTGTACACAGAGAGAGAGAGACATTTCGTCATTTTCTTCTCAAACAGAGGCGATGCTATGTAGCTAGCTGGTCTAATACTATCCACACAACACTGAACTCAGGTAAGCTTGTTTTACAATTTTAAACTAATTTATTGCCAACGAGACCGCCGTTGTCACCTCAATGAATTTACGCTTCACTCGACTTTACTCTCTACATGGTTGGAAGGCCCGGATTAAGATTCACTATTAGTCTACATCGGTTTTTACAAAAGCATCTGACAAATCAATTTGTCCGTTTTTACTTATGACCTCTCTTGCTCAATCATCGAGGAGTTCTCAACCACACCGGTGGGTCCAGACATAAATCAGTCGATGCCAGATCACAGCCTGCACTTCGTGGTCCCTCTCACGTCAGCATCAAGACTTTGGAGCCTGCTGAGCGTCACTAGGGGTCAAGGTCTGCTGACACCTTCGGCAGGGTCATACTCTAGTGTTGCTTCGCAGGCTGAGGTTACTACCTAGCTGTATGCTTCGGCAGGTGGGTACTCTACCCTGGTGTTGCTGCGGCAGGGCGGTTCTACCTAGTAATTCGCTTCGGCAGTGGTATCACCTAAGTATGAAGCTTCCGCAAGGGGTTCTACCTAGTATTGCTCGCAGTAGTGGGTCTACCTTAGTATTGCTTCGGCATGGGGTTCTACCTAGTATTGCCTTCGGCAAGTGGGTAAATCCTACCTATGTGATGCCTTCAGCAGGTGGTTCTACCTAGTATATGCTTCGGCAGGTGGCTTCTACCTAGTACTTGCTTCGGGCATGAAAAAAGTGGTTCTAAACCTAGTGAGTTGTCTTCGGGCAGTGGTTCTAAACCTAGCCTAAAATGACTGCTTCGCAGTGGCTTCTACCTAGTGTTGCAACATATCTTCTAGTAACTTCCCCAAATCCCAGTGTTCCGAAATCCACGGATTCCTGTATTTCCGTCTAATTCCCTCATTTTTTCCAGGAATTCTCCAACTGATATTCTGGAAAAATTGTGATATTGGGAAAGCCGCTAGAGAAATACGTATCTCGATTTACGTTGCATCGATTGCTGATATTGTTGATTGATTGCCGATTGCTGATTGGTTGATTGATTGGTGACTGATTGGCTTGATTAGATTGGTTGAATTGCTTTGGGTTGTTGATTGATTGGTTGTGGTGATTGATTGAGGTTGAGTTGGTTGATTGGTGATTGGTTGATTGATTGTTGAATGATTATTATTGGTTGATTGATTGATGGTTGATTGTTTATTGATTGGTTGATTGGTTGATTGGCTTTGATTGATTGATTATGCATCCCTGATGACTGATGATAGTGACTGAATGGTTGATTGATTGATTCCCTCTTCCCTCTTCTTAGGCGTAACTCCATCCTGATAGTGAATGCCCTGTCGGTGGTGGGAGCCTGTCTGATGTTTGCCTCTAAGGCCAATGAGTCATTTGAGATGCTGATCGTTGGCCGGCTGGTGTTCGGTCTGTTCTGTGGCCTTGTGATGAGTCTCAACCCTCTCTACATCCAGGAAGTCTCCCCCACCAACCTCAGAGGYGCCTTCGCTACCCTCAACCAGGTCTCTTTCGCTACGGGCATACTCCTGGGCATGGTGAGAATAGACGTTGTCTGCCTGAGTCTCCAATGCAACCTATTTCATAATAGATTAATCATTTATGTCCATATATATACATATTTTTCATATCAATATGAATTTAATCCAAGTTTTTTTCTCATAATAGTAAAAACAAGCATCATTAATCACCAACGGTCTGGCTCATAATAATGGACTATTCCACCCTGTCTGGTTCATAATAATGGACTATTCCACCCTGACTGGTTCATAGTAATGGACTATTCCACCTTGTCTGGTTCATAATAATGGACTATTCCACCCTGACTGGTTCATAGTAATGGACTATTCCACCCTACTGGTTCATAGTAATAGACTATTCCACCCTGTCTGGTTCATAATAATGGACTATTCCACCCTGTCTGGTTCATAATAATGGACTAATAATAATGGAACATTACTGAATTATTACTGAATTATTACCGGAACATTACTGGAACATTACTGAATTATTACCGAAACATTACTGAAACATTACTGAAACATTACTGAAACATTACTGGGACATTACTGGGACATTACTGGGACATTACTGGGACATTACTGGGACATTACTGGGACATTACTGGGACATTACTGAAACATTACTGAATTATTACTGAAACATTACTGAATTATTACTGAAACATTACTGAATTATTACTGAAACATTACTGAAACATTACTGAATTATTACTGAATTATTACTGAAACATTACTGAATTATTACTGAAACATTACTGGGACATTACTGAAACATTACTGAATTATTACTGAAACATTACTGAATTATTACTGAAACATTACTGGGACATTGCTGAAACATTACTGAAACATTACTGAATTTTTTCTGAAACATAGACAGCAGGGTTAACAGTAGTGTTGTTAGACTGTAGGTGGCAGGGTTAACAGTAGTGTTGTTAGACTGTAGGTGGCAGGGTTAACAGTAGTGTTGTTAGACTGTAGGTGCAGGGAACAAGTAGTGTGTTAGATGTAGTTGCAGGTAACAGTGAGTGTTGTTAGACTGTAGTGGCAGGGTTAACAGTAAGTGTTGTTAGACTGTAGGTGCAGGGTTAACAGTAGTGTTGTTAGACTGTAGGTGGCAGGGTTAACAGTAGTGTTGTTAGACTGTAGGTAGCAGGGTTAACAGTATGTTGTTCAGATGTAGTGGCAGGTTAACAGTATGTGTTACAATGTAGGTAGCAGGGTTAACAGAGTTGTTGTTCTGTAGGTGCAGGGGTAACAGTGAGTGTTGATAGACTGTAGTATGCAGGGTTAACAGTAGTTGTTAGACTGTAGGGGCAGGGTTAACAGTGAGTGTTATAGGATTGTAGTATCAGGGTTAACAGTAGTGTTGTTAGACTGTAGGTGGCAGGGTTAACAGTAGTGTTGTTAGACTGTAGGTGCAGGGTTAACAGTAGGTTTTAGACTGTAGTGCGAGTGTAACAAGTGTGTTAGACTGTAGGTGGCAGGGTTAACAGTGAGTGTTGTTAGACTGTAGGTATCAGGGTTAACAGTAGTGTTGTTAGACTGTAGGTGGCAGGTTAACAGTAGTGTTGTTAGACTGTAGGTGGCAGGGTTAACAGTAGTGTTGTTAGACTGTAGTGGCAGGGTTAACAGTAGTGTTGTTAGACGTAGGTGGCAGGTTAACAGTAGTGTTGTTAGACTGTAGGGGCAGGGTTAACAGTGAGTGTTATAGACTGTAGGTATCAGGGTTAACAGTAGTGTTGTTAGACTGTAGTGGCAGGGTAACAAGTGATTGTTATTGTTGTTGACTCCAAGGTGGCTTTGAGATGACGTTGTTCTCTGTGTTTGTTATTTCTAAATAGCTGGTCTTGAAACAGTGCTGGAACAAAAGAGCTGTGGCTATGATGTTATCCCTGTCTCTGATACCTGCCCTGCTACAGTACCTGGCCCTCCCCTTCTGCCCTGAGAGCCCAAGATAACTGCTATCAACGGGGCCAGGAGAGTCAGGCAGAGACTGGTGGGTAGCATTGTCACACAGTACACACTATTGTAGTGTAGTAATATTTTATATGTGTATATACATTTAATATATATACATCACATGCGACTCGTAATAAGATTACGCAATTAGCCCATTTAATGATTATCTGATTACATAAAGATTATTTAGCAAATTTAAGAACACCATAGAGTTACAATACTAGCAGGAAGAAATGTCTGAAATCTAATCTATAACAAGTTTATTTCATTACGAGACAGACAAGTAACCTTGAGATGATTTGTGCTCTGTTCTAGCGAATCTCTGCACGTTACGTAGAAATGACCTGGTCAAATCATGCTGGAAATGACCTGGTCAATCATGTGTAAAGACCTGGTCAAATCATGTAGAAAGACCTGGTCACAATCATGTGGAAATGACCTGGTCAAATCATGTGAAATGACCTGGTCAATCATGTAGAAATACCTGGTCAAATCATGTAGAAATACCTGTAACATCATGTGAAAGACCTGCCGTCAAATCATGTAGAAATGACCTGGTCAAATCATGTGGAAATGACCTGGTCAAATCATGTATGAAATGACCTGGTCAAATCATGTGGAAATGACCTGGTCAAAAACAGTGAAATGACCTGGTCAGATCATGTAGAAATGACCTGGTCAAAATCATGTGGAAATGACCTGGTCAGATCATGTGAAATGACCTGGTTAATCACAGTAATAATGACCTGATCAAATCATGTGGAAATGACCTGGTCAAATCATGTGGAAATGACCTGTCAAATCACTGTAGAATAGACACTGGTCAAATCATGTGGAAATGACCTGGTCAAATCATCGTAAATGACCTGTCAAATCATGTGGAAATGACCTGGTCAAATCATGTGGAAATGACCTGGTCAAATCATGTGGAATGACCTGGTCAAATCATTGGAAGTGACCTGGTCAATCATGTAGAAATGACCTGGGTCAAATCATGTGAAATGACCTTGTCAAATCATGTGGAAAACCTGGTCAAATCATGTGGAAATACCTGTCAAATTCATGTAGAAATGACCTGGTCAAATCATGTGAAATACCTTCAAATCATTGAAATGACCTGGTCAAATCATGTAGAATAGCCTGGTCAAATCATGTAGAGATAGCCTGGTCAAATCATGTAGAGATAGCCTGGTCAAATCATGTAGAATAGCCTGGTCAAATCATGTAGAGATAGCCTGTCCAAATCATGTAGAGATCGCCTAGTCAAATCATGTAGAAAAGCCTGGTTAATACATGTAAGAGAGCCTGGTCAAATCACGTCCTTTTTCACATGCTTGAAGTTCTGATTTGAACTGCTCTATTTTACACTGATGTCTTCTGGGACTTCACAGTCGTTTGACGCATGTTCGACCCTAGTTTGCTGTGTCGCATTTCATTCRTCCCAAGTAAAYACACAACAAGCTCTAGAATTAACATGTTCTTAGATTTTTTTATATTTTGCCTGACAATATACAGCCAGTCATGAAGACTTTAATCCCTAGTCGATTCAAATGTAAGACCTTTCTTATGCTTTTTGATCAAATCATTCATAAGAGTCAATTGCCATAAATCAAAAATATCAATTGCTTGCATATTCGCCATCATGTGAGCTATGTTTTCGTTATACATACAGTAACCAAAAAATTAAACAAATCAAAATATATTTTAGATTTTAGATTCTTCAAAGTAGCCAACTTTTGCCTTGATGACAGCTTTGCACACTCTTGGCATTCTCTCAACCAGTTTCAGCTCACTATCACAGTCTTAAAGAAGTTCCCACATATGCTGAGCACTTATTGGCTGCTTTTCCTTCCTTCACTCTGCGGTTCGTGTCTCTYCAGAGTGGCGATACTGATAAGCAGTCGTTGGAGATACTGCGAGACACTGCGGGAGGTCCAGTCCATCATTTAGGAAAATGTTTTACCTTTGTCTGACACTTCAGCAACTGGTTACAGTGTGTTAGTACAAGGCATGGAAATGGGTTGCATGGAAGTTCCTTTGTATAATGTGGATCTTGAGTCTGATCTTATTTCTGGTTCTGTTGTTGTTGGAGTGAGGCATAGCCTACCGGTGAAGGGTGATCTCATTCATATTGGGAAACGATTTGGCTGAAGGGAAGGTCGTAACAAATCCTGTCGTTCGTAAGGAACCCAGAGTAGGGGAACCCGATGGGTTATCAGAAAAGTGCCCTAAAGTGTTCCCAGCGTGTTTCGTTACACGTGTCAAAGAAAGAAAGTTTAGTGTTGAGGAGGATGTCCTTCGATCCCACCGTGGTCAATCTGTCCGAGACGTTTATGGGTGATCTTGATTTCACTAAACCTCCTCAGATAACTTCTTTGAAAACCTCAGTGTATTTAATTACTTTGTAAAATAAACAGATTGCCATACAGGGCATAAAGCTTCAGTTACAAGAATTTCGAGGCATTATTCCAAACATGGTCAACGAGAGAGAGAGAGACAAAGAAAGCATGGCCCATAGCCATGGCTCATAGCCAGAGGGAGAGAAAGAGTGGAGGTTTCTCACCACAACAACTCAGGAACATAAGAGAAAGAAGAATGAATCTAAGACCCTTTTATAAACATCTGAGTTGTTGACCAATAGTATTAGTGTAAAGTTAACCTCCAATCAGATATCAGACCTACAGGAAGTAACCTCTGCTTCTCAGAGGGGAGACAACGGGGGTTGGAGAGATCAACACAGAGAATGCTGAATTCCTAAAACAACACAGAGAATGATGAATTCCTAAAACAACACAGAGAATGATGAATTCCTAAAACAAC
>NW_019946508.1:11309-11685 GCF_002910315.2 Salvelinus sp. IW2-2015
TGAATTCCTAAAACAACACAGAGAATGATGAATTCCTAAAACAACACAGAGAATGATGAATTCCTAAAACAACACAGAGAATGATGAATTCCTAAGACTGCAGTTGTTAAGTCATTTCGGGGGCTAGGCCAACCTACACATTCACACATTACACCCTATCACACACATTACACATTACACACACATTACACCGTATCACACACATTACACATTACACACACATTACACACACATTACACACTATCACACACATTACACACTATCACACACATTACACACTATCACACACATTACACATTACACCCTATCACACACATTACACACTATCACACACATTACACACTATCACACACATTACACACTATCACACACATTA
>NW_019946508.1:15324-20865 GCF_002910315.2 Salvelinus sp. IW2-2015
CACACACATTACCATTACAACCACATTCACTTACACACATTACACACATTACACACTGATACAACACATTAGCACACTATCACCCATTACACACTGATCACACACATTACACACAATTCACACTCACACACATTACACACTATCACACACATTACACACATATCACACACTCACACATATTTACACACTTATCACACATATTAAAATGGTTATCAAATCAACCCAGTGCTTTTACAAGCGCCTAGAAATATCCACTGAATGAAAACCAAGAGTTTTTAGTCTTTATTCATCTTGTTTTCTCTATGCTGAAGGTTTGGCATTATGTCCCAGACAATGTCATGTCTAGTTTACTGGATCAATGTCTGTGACTTGTTAAGTTGTCTAATGTCAATGTCTATTGTACAAAAACAAATATTAATCTTTAAAAAATAGATTTATAAAAAAGAACAGGGTCCAGGAGACCAGACAGAGGCAGGTAGTAGTAATGTCACACACAGTAAACTTTACTATCCAACAGGGTCCAGGGAGACCCAGAACAGAGGCGGGTAGTACTACTGTCACACACAGTAAACTTTACTATCAACAGGGTCCAGGAGACCCAGACAGAGGCAGGTAGTACACTGTCACACACAGTAAACTTTACTATCAACAGGGTCCAGGAGACCAGACAGAGGCGGATAGAGTAGTACTGTCACACACAGTAAACTTTACATCAACAGGGTCCAGGAGACCCAGACAGAGGCAGTAGAATACTACTGTCACACACAGTAAACTTTTACTATCAACAGGGTCCAGGAGACCCAACAGAGGCGGAGAGGTAACTGTCACACACAGTAAACTTTAACTATCAACAGGGTCCAGGAGACCCAGACAGAGGAGGCAGGTAGATACTACTGTCACACACAGTAAACTTTACTATCAACAGGGTCCAGGAGACCCAGACAGAGGCGGATAGGTAGTACTGTCACACAGTAATCTTTGGCCGGGATTCAATCAGGTTAGCAGTAGATCCACGATGTTGACGATGATATTCTTGTTGTTTTGTTGTTGTTGTTGACCCCAGCCCTGTGGCGTCTGAGAGGCCTGTCAGACGAGGTGTTCACGGAGCTGGAGGAGATGAAGCAGGAGGCGGCTCACACCCAATCAGCCCTCACCGTCAAGGAGTTCTTCACGAAACGCTCCTACCGACAGCCAATCATCATCGTCCTCATCGTTAACCTGGGCTCCCAGCTCTCAGGCTTCAACGCGGTATGTTGTTTTAGATGAAAGACTGAGTAGTTTTATTGAAAATGCATTTTTCCAGGTCTGTCTCATTGAGAAAAGAAACTCTTTTGCAAAAGAGACCTGAACATTCTGTAGTGAGTAATGTGTTCTCTATGGTCTAACAGAGTAGCAGACAAGCAGACTACTAGACTAGCAGGCTACTAGACTACCAGATTAGCAGACTAACAGACTAGCAGCAGACTAGACGACTAGCAGCAGACTACCAGACTGCCAGTCTACTGGACTAGCAGACTAGCAGATTACCAGACAAGAAGCAGACTAGCAGACTTTTATACTACTAGACTATGAGACTAACAGCAGATTAGCAGACAAAAATAATACTACCAGACTACTAGCAGACTAGTAACAGACTAGCAGCAGACTACCAGACTAGCAGCAGACTACCAGACTAGCAGCAGACTACCAAACTAGCAGCAGACTACTAGACTAGCAGACTAGCTGACTACTAGACTACCAGACTACTAGACTACCAGACTAGCAGACTACTAGACTAGCAGACAAGCAAACTACTGGACTACCAAACTACCAGACTAGCAGACTACTAGACTAGCAGACAAGCAAACTACTGGACTACCAAACTACCAGACTAGCAGACTAGCTGACTACTAGACTAGCTGACTACTAGACTACCAGACTAGCTGACTACTAGACTACCAAACTAGCAGACTACTAGACTACCAGACTACTAGACTACCAGACTAGCTGACTACTAGACTAGCAGACAAGCAAACTACTGGACTACCAAACTACCAGACTAGCAGACTAGCTGCAGACTAGCAGCCTAGCACCAGACTACCATACTAGTAGCATATTACCAGACTGGCAGCAGACGACCACAGACTAGCAGCAGACTATTGGACTAGCAGACTAGCAGCAGACTACCAGAATAGCAGACTAGCAGCAGACTATTGGACTATCACACACATTACACACAAATCACACTCACACACATTACACACTATCACACACATTACAACACAATCACACACTCACACATATTAACACACTATCACACATATTAAACTGGTATCAAATCAACCCAGTGCTTTTACAAGCCCTAGAAATATCCATGAATGAAAACCAAGAGTTTTAGTCTTTATTCATCTTGTTTTTCTCTATGCTGAAGGTTTGCATTATGTCCCAGACAATGTCATGTCTAGTTTACTGGATCAATGTCTGTGACTTGTTAAGTTGTCTAATGTCAATGTCTATTGTACAAACAAATATAATCTTTAAAAAATAGATTATAAAAAAGAACAGGGTCCAGGAGACCCAGACAGAGGCAGGTAGATAGTAATGTCACACAAGTAAACTTTACTATCAACAGGGTCCAGGAGACCCAGACAGAGGAGGGTAGATACTACTGTCACACACAGTAAACTTTACTATCAACAGGGTCCAGGAGACCCAGAACAGAGGCAGGTAGATACTACTGTCACACACAGTAAACTTTACTATCAACAGGGTCAGGAGACCCAGACAGAGGCGGATAGGTAGTACTGTCACACACAGTAAACTTTACTATCAACAGGGTCCAGGAGACCCAGACAAGGCAGGTAGATACTACTGTCACACACAGTAAAACTTTACTATCAACAGGGTCCAGGAGACCCAGACAGAGGCGGATAGGTAGTACTGTCACACACAGTAAACTTTACTATCAACAGGGTCCAGGAGACCCAGACAGAGGCAGGTAGATACTACTGTCACACACAGTAAACTTTACTATCAACAGGGTCCAGGAGACCAGACAGAGGCGGATAGGTAGTACTGTCACAGTATCTTTGCCGGGATTCAATCAGGTTAGCAGTAGATCCACGATGTTGACGATGATATTCTTGTTGTTTTGTTGTTGTTGTTGACCCCAGCCCTGTGGGCGTCTGAGAGGCCTGTCAGACGAGGTGTTCACGGAGCTGGAGGAGATGAAGCAGGAGGCGGCTCACACCCAATCAGCCCTCACCGTCAAGGAGTTCTTCACGAAACGCTCCTACCGACAGCCAATCATCATCGTCCTCATCGTTAACCTGGGCTCCCAGCTCTCAGGCTTCAACGCGGTATGTTGTTTTAGATGAAAGACTGAGTAGTTTTTATTGAAAATGCATTTTTCCAGGTCTGTCTCATGAGAAAAGAAACTCTTTTGCAAAAGAGACCTGAACATTCTGTAGTGAGTAATGTGTTCTCTATGGTCTAACAGAGTAGCAGACAAGCAGACTACTAGACTAGCAGGCTACTAGACTACCAGATTAGCAGACTAACAGACTAGCAGCAGACTAGAACGACTAGCAGCAGACTACCAGACTGCCAGTCTACTGGACTAGCAGACTAGCAGATTACCAGACAAGAAGCAGACTAGCAGACTTTTATACTACTAGACTATGAGACTAAAGCAGATTAGCAGACAAAAATAATACTACCAGACTACTAGCAGACTAGTAACAGACTAAGCAGCAGACTACCAGACTAGCAGCAGACTACCAGACTAGCAGCAGACTACCAAACTAGCAGCAGACTACTAGACTAGCAGACTAAGCTGACTACTAGACTAACCAGACTACTAGACTACCAGACTAGCAGACTACTAGACTAGCAGACAAGCAAACTACTGGACTACCAAACTACCAGACTAGCAGACTACTAGACTAGCAGACAAGCAAACTACTGGACTACCAAACTACCAGACTAGCAGACTAGCTGACTACTAACTAGCTGACTACTAGACTACCAGACTAGCTGACTACTAGACTACCAAACTAGCAGACTACTAGACTACCAGACTACTAGACTACCAGACTAGCTGACTACTAGACTAGCAGACAAGCAAACTACTGGACTACCAAACTACCAGACTAGCAGACTAGCTGCAGACTAGCAGCCTAGCACCAGACTACCATACTAGTAGCATATTTTACCAGACTGGCAGCAGACGACCACAGACTAGCAGCAGACTTGGACTAGCAGACTAGCAGCAGACTACCAGAATAGCAGACTAGCAGCAGACTATTGGACTAACAGACTAGCAGCAGACTACCAAGAATAGCAGACTAGCAGCAGACTATTGGACTAGCAGACTAGCAGCAGACTACCAGAATAGCAAGACTAGCAGCAGACTATTGGACTAGCAGACTAGCAGCAGACTACCAGACTAGCAGACTAGCAGCAGACTATTGACTAGCAGACTAGCAGCAGAACTACCAGAATAGCAGACTAGCAGCAGACTATTGAGACTAGCAGACTAGCAGCAGACTACCAGAAATAGCAGACTTGCAGTTATTTGCTAAACCCTCTCCTCTTTCCAGAGTTGATTCTGCGGCATTGTGTCAGTATGGTTCTTCAGGCTATCCTGCAGCTCAGTAGGGAACCTGAGGCTAAAGGAAAGACAGGCAACACACTGAGGTTAAACTTACCCCACTTCTCATTTTCCAGATCATCAATTATTCACCAAGATGTTTGACAAGGCTAACTTTGACGAAGCCAAGTATCTGACGCTGGGGGGGGGCCGTGAACGTGGCCTTCACTCTGGTGGCGGTGAGTAGAGTACACTAGAGTAATCTCACCTATAATCTCACCTGTTATGAAGTATGGAGACTCACCTGTAATCTCACCTGGTACAAGGTATGGAGACTCACTTGTAATTCTCACCTGGTATGAGGTATGGAGACTCACCTGTAATCTCACCTGTTATGAAGTATATAGACTCACCTGTAATCTCACCTGGTATGAGGTATGGAGACTCACCTGTAATCTCACCTGGTATGAGGTATGGAGACTCACCTGTAATCTCACCTGGTTATGAGGTATGGAGACTCACCTGTAATCTCACACGTTATGAGGTATGGAGACTCGCCTGTAATCTCACCTGGTATGAGGTATGGAAGCTCGCCTGTAATCTCACCTGGTATGAAGTATGGAGACTCACCTGTAATCTCACCTGGTATGAAGTATGGAGACTCACCTGTAATCTCACTGTTGAAGTATGGAACTCACCGTAATTCACGCTGGTATGAAGTATGGAGACTCGCCTGTAATATAATCTGGTATGAAGTATGGAGACTCACCTGTAATCTCACCTGGTATGAAGTATGGAGACTTCACCTGTAATCTCCACCGGTATGAAGTATGGAGACTCGCCTGTAATATATCTGTTATGAGTATGGAGACTCGCCTGTAATCTCCCCTGGTATGAGGTATGGAGACTCACCTGTATATCATACCTGGTATGAGGTATGGAGACTCACCTGTAATCTCACCTAGTATGAC
>NW_019946508.1:23515-30150 GCF_002910315.2 Salvelinus sp. IW2-2015
ACAGACTAGCAGCAGACTACCAGATATAGCAAGACTAGCAGCAGGATATTGGACTAGCAGCTAGCAGCAGACTACCAGAATAGCAGACTAGCAGCAGACTATTGGACTAGCAGACTAGCAGCAGACTACCAGACTAGCAGACTAGCAGCAGACTATTGGACTAGCAGAATCAGCAGCAAGACTACAGAATAGCAGACTAGACAGCAGACTATTGGACTAGCAGACTAGCAGCAGACTACCGAGAATAGAGCAGACTTTGCAAGTTATTTGCTAAACCCTCTCCTCTTTCCAGATTTGATTCTGCGGCATTGTGTCAGTATGGTTCTTCAGGCTATCCTGCAGCTCAGTAGGGAACCTGAGGCTAAAGGAAAGACAGGCAACACACTGAGGTTAAACATATACCCCACTTCTCATTTTCCAGATCATCAATTATTCACCAAGATGTTTGACAAGGCTAACTTTGACGAAGCCAAGTATCTGAGCTGGGGGTGGGGGCCGTGAACGTGGCCTTCACTCTGGTGGCGGTGAGTAGAGTACACTAGAGTAATCTCACCTATAATCTCACCTGTTATGAAGTATGGAGACTCACCTGTAATCTCACCTGGTACAAGGTATGGAGACTCACTTGTAATCTCACCTGGTATGAGGTATGGAGCACTCACCTGTAATTCACCTGTTATGAAGTATATAGACTCACCTGTAATCTCACCTGGTATGAGGTATGGAGACTCACCTGTAATCTCACCTGGTATGAGGTATGGAGACTCACCTGTAATCTCACCTGGTATGAGGTATGGAGACTCACCTGTAATCTCACACGTTATGAGGTATGGAGACTCGCCTGTAATCTCACCTGGTATGAGGTATGGAGACTCGCCTGTAATCTCTACCTGGTATGAAGTATGGAGACTCACCTGTAATCTCACCTGGTATGAAGTATGGAGACTCACCTGTAATCTCACCTGGTATGAAGTATGGAGACTCACCTGTAATCTCACCTGGTATGAAGTATGGAGACTCGCCTGTAATATAATCTGGTATGAAGTATGGAGACTCACCTGTAATCTCACCTGGTATGAAGTATGGAGACTCACCTGTAATCTCACCTGGTATGAAGTATGGAGACTCGCCTGTATATAATCTGTTATGAAGTATGGAGACTCGCTGTAATCTCCCCTGGTATGAGGTATGGAGACTCACCTGTAATCTACCTGGTATGAGGTATGGAGACTCACCTGTAATTCTCACTAGTATGACGTATGGAGACTCACCTGTGATTTGTGTCTTGATTCTCTCTCAACAACAAGCAACGGAGTATGGAGACTCACCTGTGATTTTGTGTCTGTTTTTCCTCAGTTCTTCCTGATGGAGAGGGCGGGGCGTAGGAAACTGCTGTTGACTGGCTTCCTGTGTCTAGCTGTGTGCAACCTCTCCATGACCGTCATAGACTCAGTCCTGGTAACGCTAACCACACCTACACTAACCCTAAATTATCAATCTATTATATTATACGATTGTCCATCTGAGTGTTGTCTATCTCAGCGTACCTTGTTGGTGACTCTCTCTCTCTACCTGCAGGTGTAATACATTATGATGCTGTTATTCAACATGGTCTAAGGACAATTCGTATTATTCTGTATGTAAATCTATGACATTCCATTTATTATGATATTTTACTTTACGTTAAGTTACATTATGAATGGAACAGCTGTCATACAATAACATATGAATTAGGTATAGTATAGTATTATACTGTACGTCTTACCTGGTTGTACAATAGCATACGAATTGGATGATGTCATTTATCATGCGTCTTGGATGATGTCATTTATCATGCGTCTTGGATGACGTAATTTATCATACGAATTGGATGATGTCATTTATCATGCGTCTTGGATGATGTCATTTATCATACGAATTGGATGATTTCATTTATCATACGTCTTGGAGGATGTAATTTACCATACGAATTGGATGACGTAATTTATCATACGTCTTGGATGATGTCATTTATCATACGAATTGGAGGATGTAATTTATCATACGTCTTGGATGACGTCATTTATCATACGTCTTGGATGATGTCATTTACCATACGTCTTGGATGATGTCATTTATCATGCGTCTTGGATGATGTAATTTACCATACGTCTTGGAGGATGTAATTTACCATACGTCTTGGAGGATGTAATTTACCATACGTCTTGGATGACGTCATTTATCATACGTCTTGGATGATGTCATTTACCATACGTCTTGGATGACGTCATTTACCATACGTCTTGGATGATGTCATTTACCATACGTCTTGGATGATGTCATTTACCATACGTCTCGGATGATGTAATATAGATTGCACCTCCGTCACTCGTTGCGTCATGCCATTGTTATGAACGTTCTCAAGCCGCCCTCTGTCAGCGCAGCCATAGTGGTGCCTTAAAGGGGGTGATGAGCCCAGTCATTCTGGACGGAGGATAACTACTGTTTAGTCTAAATAACACTATAGTGCCAGGAAATACAATATTTCTTTGTACAAAATATTTTGTAGGAAACATCTTTGCCGTTGGCCTTCCCTCAATCTTAGCTAGCTAGCTAATGTTATACTATATGTAAAGTCAATCTTGTGACATCAAAATGATGACAAAAGCTTTTCCTGCTAATTATTTGCCTCCTTTTTGAAAGTCATTGTATTTCCAAGCCATTGTAATGGATGTTGGATAACATTTTCATCAGCGCTCATTGACGATGCATTGAGTAGAATGCTCAGTCAAGGCATCAGTCCAATAACGCACTGTTCAAAACAATATTACGATGAGACATGAATAGTATTGCACACCTTTATCTGAGACCAGGCTGCTTGTTAGGCAGTAACAACAAAGAAGAATTACAAGAAGCATTTGTGTTGGCAGTTAGGGGAACTAACGACAAAGGTTAGGAGAATTGGCTTAAATTTAGAATAAGGGTTAGCTAAAATGCTACAATTGTCCCGATGTGACTCGAACAGGCAGCCTTTGGATTGCTAGACTGTCGGGGATTACGGTCACCCATCCTCCCTGACCAATATAAGATTGATTGACTGATTGATCTGCCCTGTAGTTCCTTGTCCCAGAGCTGCGTAACCTGCAGGTGTTGGTCGTGTTCTTCCTGATCTCAGCCTATGAGGTGGGACCTGGCCCTATTTCCTGGTTCATCGCTGCAGAGCTGTTTGACCAGCCAGCCAGACCAATCGCCATGGCCTTCACCAGCATGCTCAACTGGGGAGGGAAGTTCATGCTGGCCCTGCACGGGAGCTTTCATACTCTTATATTACGGGACTTCAGACTCTTATAAACTCTTATATACGGGAGCTTCAGACTCTTATAAACTCTATTATATACAGGAGCTTCAGACTCTTATATACAGGAGCTTCAGACTCTTTATAAGTCTTATATACAGGAGCTTCAGACTCTTACAAAACTCTTATATACGGGAGCTTCAGACTCTTATAAACTCTGTATATACGGAGCTTCAGACTCTTATAAACTCTTATATAAAGGAGCTTCAGACTCTTTATATACGGAGCTTCAGACTCTTATAAAATCTTATATACGGGAGCTTCAGACTCTTATAAACTCTTATATATAGGCGCTTCACTCTTAATATTCAATGATATGGATCCGAAAACAAGTTATCGTAATGCCTCAACCAACAATACAGATAATAATATTTATCCATTTTATGATACACTGCGTGACTACTACAGGAACAGAGGCAATCGTGTTTTTGATGTTTATAAATGTACATGTCATCAGAAAACGGACATCACTGAGGGAGGCCACCACCTGAAGTCCTGTATCAGTCCCATCATGTGTTTCCCTTGTGTTAGAGGCCGTATTCTGACTACCTGGTTAAACAAAAGGTTAAATAAAATAAACATTTGTCCCCACGCGAAGGTTGAACACAATAAGACCTCCGTGACCCCCAGTACAACCTCCGACCTCCGGGGGATAAGGTGAGCGGGGCCAGGACGTTCAGGTCAGGGGAAGGTGTTGAAACCAGTCTTATTGTGCAGGGGGATGCCCTCGGACTCTCGGAACTCGGCTGCGATGTCATCGAAGGTGCGTCCCTTGGTCTCGTAGGCGTCTCCAAGTGAAGCTGAAGGCTGTCAGAGCCATGGTCATGAAGAGGAGGTACACGTAAGCACCACACAGTTTCTACAGAGACACACACACACCACACACCACACACACACACACACACACCACACCACACACACACACACACACACACACCAGTTAACACAACTGGAAATTGCAGTACATTTCATTTTAGAAGATAGTCCTATTTATGTATTACAATCAGCCATCTGTCATGTACATTGGTGCCATTATGTCATGTACCATTGGTGCCATATGTCATGTACCATTGGTGCCATACGGTCACTGTACCATTGGTGCCATACTGTCATGTACCATTGGTGCCATTATGTCATGTACCATTGGTGCCATTATGTCATATACCATTGGTGCCATTATGTCATGTACCATTGTGCCAATACTGTCATGTACCATTGGTGCCATTTTGTCATGTACCATTGGTGCCATTATTGTTATGTACCATTGGTGCCATAATGTCATACTACCATTGTGCCATTATGTCATGTACCATTGGTGCCTATTGTCATGTACCACTGGTGCCATATTGTCATGTTCCATTGGTGCCATATTGTCATGTGCCATGGTCCTATGACACAGGCTATGTTAAACGTACCAGTGGTGGAGGGAAGAGCAGGACTAGTACGTACCAGTAGTGGAGGACACAGCAGGACTAGTACGTACCAGTAGTGGATGGAACAGCAGGACTAGTATGTACCAGTAGTGGAAGGAGAGCAGGACTAGTATGTACAGTAGTGGAGGGAACAGCAGGACTAGTACGTACCAGTAGTGGAGAGAAGAGCAGACTAGTACGTACCACTAGTGCAGGGAAGAGCAGGACTAGTACGTACCAGTAGTGGAGGGAAGAGCAGGACTAGTACCTACCAGTAGTGGAGGGAAGAGCAGGACTAGTACGTACCAGTAGTGGAGGGAAGAGCAGGACTAGTACGTACCAGTAGTGGAGGGAAGAGCAGGACTAGTACCTACCAGTAGTGGAGGGAAGAGCAGGACTAGTACGTACCAGTAGTGGAGGGAAGAGCAGGACTAGTATCGTACCAGTAGTGGAGGGAAGAGCAGGACTAGTATGTACCAGTAGTGGAGGGAACAGCAGGACTAGTACGCACCAGTAGTGGGAGAAGAGCAGGACTAGTACGTACCAGTAGTGAGGAAGAGCAGGACTAGTACGTACCAGTAGTGAGGGGAAGAGCAGGACTAGTACGTACCAGTAGTGGAGGGAAGAGCAGGACTAGTATGTACCAGTAGTGGAGGGAACAGCAGGACTAGTACGCACCAGTAGCAGTAGTGGAGAGAAGAGCAGGACTAGTACGTACCAGTAGTGGAGGAAGAGCAGGACTAGTACGTACAGTAGTGGAGGAAGAGCAGGACTAGTACGTACCAGTAGTGGAGAGAAGAGCAGGATAGTACGTACCAGTAGTAAGTGGAGGGAACAGCAGGACTAGTACGTACCAGTAGTGGAGGAAGAGCAGGACTAGTACGTACCAGTGTGGAGGGAACAGCAGGACTAGTACGTACCAGTATGGAGAGAAGAGCAGGACTAGTACGTACCATAGTGGAGGGAACAGCAGGACTAGTTACGTACCAGTAGTGGATGGAAGAGTAGGACTAGTACGTACCAGTAGTGGAGGGAACAGCAGGACTAGTATGTACCAGTAGTGGAGGGAAGAGCAGGACTAGTACGTACCAGTAGTGGAGGGAACACAGCAGGACTAGTATGTACCAGTAGTGGAGGAAACAGCAGGACTAGTACGTACCAGTAGTGGAGGGAAGAGCAGGACTAGTACGTACCAGTAGTGGAGGAACAGCAGAGACTAGTATGTACCAGTAGTGGAGAGAAGAGCAGGACTAGTACGTACCAGTAGTGGAGGGAAGAGCAGGACTAGTACGTACCAGTAGTGGAGGGAACAGGCAGGACTAGTACGTACCAGTAGTGGAGAGAAGAGCAGGACTAGTACGTAGCAGTAGTGGAGGGAAACAGCAGGACTAGTACGTACCAGTAGTGGATGGAAGAGTAGGACTAGTACGTACCAGTAGTGGAGGGAACAGCAGGACTAGTATGTACCAGTAGTGGAGGGAAGAGCAGGACTAGTACGTCCAGTAGTGGAGGGAACACAGCAGGACTAGTATGTACCAGTAGTGGAGGAAACAGCAGCTAGTACGTACCAGTAGTGGAGGGAAGAGCAGGACTAGTACGTACCAGTAGTGGAGGGAACAGCAGGACTAGTATGTACCAGTAGTGGAGAGAAGAGCAGGACTAGTACGTACCAGTAGTGGAGGGAGAGCAGGACTAGTACGTACCAGTATGGAGGGAACAGCAGGACTAGTATGTACCAGTAGTGGAGAGAAGAGCAGGATTAGTACCTACCTGTAGTGGAGGGAAGAGCAGGACTAGTACGTACCAGTAGTGGAGGAACAGCAGGACTAGTACGTACCAGTAGTGGAGGAACAGCAGGATTGTACTTACCAGTAGTGGTAGGCAAGAGG
>NW_019946509.1:0-5496 GCF_002910315.2 Salvelinus sp. IW2-2015
CAGCACTGCCTTTACCAGGGTCCATATGGGGAAGATAATAGGATGTCATTTGGGATGCATCTCTTTGTAGAGATTATATACTACTACATTATTTTGATCTCTCTCTTTTCTATAGAGAACAAGGTGACATCTGGGATGAAGAGAAGCTCCCTGTAGAGAGATGAAGGGTTGTCACCACAGAGCCGCCATCTTGGAATGACATGAAGAAAACAATCCCTTTCCTGTTTCAAATCCTCCTTGACATTTTGTATTAAAACAGCTCACGTGGTTTTACTGTATATAATGTCTGTAAAATATGAACATCTGGCTTCAGAATCACTTTTAGTTCCAGATTTTGTGAAAGTCAACCAACATTATTGTAAATATTTGTGTTTTGTCATATCATTTTGCCTTCATTTTGGCTGTTATAATAATGAAGACAGTAATACCATAATAGTCAACTGTCCCTTTGAGATTTACATAGCTATTGTATATGTACATAAACTGTGCCTTTTAAAGCATTTCATAAAAACTCATCAAAATGTTTAAAACAGTGTGAATATGGAGTATTATTGTGTGTATGTATATGTGTGTGTATTTGTGTATGTGTGTGTGTGTAGTGTGTGTTTTTCAGTGTGTTTGTGTCTGGACATGTAGAGGAAGAGTGTCGACTAGAACCACCTGAAATACACGCACACACACACATACACACTGAAAAGCCACAGAGAGACCGGACTCAGTAGCAACTTCCACCAGACCAGAGCGGCGTCCGACTACTAGGGTGCAGTGCAATTCCTATGGCTTCCACAGGGTGTCAGCAGTCTATGTTCAAGGTTTCAGGCTTGTAACTTCCAAAACAAATAAAAAAATATCAGTTTTAGTACAGGGACACAGTCTTGGAAATTCGTGTTTGGGCGCCATGAAGACAAGACGCACATGCTAAAATCGGTTTCCTATTGAACATTCTTCTTTCCGTAAGAAATATTATAGTTTGATTACATTTTAGGGTGTCTGAAGAGCATATTGAAACTTATTGAAACAAAGTTTAGGGGTACATTCTTGGATTCCTTTCTCTGCATGTTGAACGGGTGTATTACTCAAATCGATGGCGCCAACTAAAGAGACTTTTTGGGATATAAAGAAGGATTTTATTTAACAAAACAACATGTTATAGCTGGGACCCTTTGAATGACAAATCAGAGGAAGATTTTCAACAAGTAAGTGACTATTTAATCACTATTTTTGAATTTATGAAACCTGTGCCGGTGGAAAAATATTTTTATGTTGGGCGCTGTCCTCAAACAATCCCATGGCATGCTTTTGCTGTAATAGCGACTAAATCGGACAGTGCAGTTAGATTAACAGGAACTTAAGCTTTCAACCGATAAATCACTTGTATGTACCTAAATGTTCAATATCATGATTATTTATTTAAATTGAGCGCCCTCCAGTTTCATCGGAAGTTGTCCCCTAGCCCTATTTACATTAAATCGTCCCTAAGATTTACAGGAATGTGGTTCTGAATATGGACCACAACACCGCCTCCTTTGGCATTTCTGTCTTTTCGGTAGATGGTATAACCATGTATTGCTAGTGTAGGGTGTAGTGAAGGTACTGTAACAAGAGTAGTGTAGGGTGTAGTGAAGGTACTGTGACAGGAGTAGTGTAGGGTGTAGTGAAGGTACTGTAACAGGAGTAGTGTAGGGTGTAGTGAAGGTACTGTAACAGGAGTAGTTGTAGAGGTTGTTAGCTGAACGTACCTGTAACAGAGTAGGTGTAGGTGTAGGAGTGAAGGTACTGTAACAGGATTTAGTGTAGGGTGGTAGTGAAGGTTACCTATAACAGGAGTTATGTGGGTTCTGTAGGGAAGGAGTACTGTAGTACAGGATGTCAGGAGTAGTGTAGGTGTAGGGAAGGTACGTTAACAGGCGAGTAGATGTAGTGTTAGTGGTAGCTGAAGGTACTGTAACAGGAGTATGTAGGGTGTAGTGAAGTACGGTAAACAGGAGTAGTGGGTAGGGTGTAGGAAGGGTACTGTAACAGGAGTAGTGTAGGGTTTAGTGAAGGTACTGTAACAGGAGAGTAGTGTAGGGTGTAGTAGTGAAGGTACTGTACAGGGTAGTGGGTTGTAGTGAAGGTACTGTAACAGAGTAGTGTAGGGTGTAGTGAAGGTACTTTAACAGGAAGTAGTGAGGGTGTAGTGAAGGTACCTTAACAGGAGTAGTGTAGGGTGGTTTAAGGAAGGGTGGTACTTAACAGAGTAGTGTAGGGTTGTAGTGAAGGTACTTATAAACAGGAGTAGGTGGTAGGGTGTAGTGAAGGACTTAACAAGGAGTAGTGTAGGGTAGTGAACGGTACTACGTAACAGGAGAAGATTAAATTAGTGATGACCAGCCTTTTTGTTTTTTCGTGGTGACCAACCTTCGTTGTGTTTCACCTGTAGCTAGCAAGTCATTCTTTTGATCGTTCGTAGTTAGAGGTAGCTTCATACTTCTACATCGGACGGCTAACCTTCCCTCCCATCTGCAGCCAAAATGGACTCCTGATCTTCATCCATTTTAAATTGCCCATCTGGTTAAATAGCTGTAATTCACGTGATGATTTTAGGGCTTCGACCCCCATTGTTATTTAAAACCTTTACAGGTGCGCTTCCCTTCCATTGTTATATAAGAGGTCTGCTCTTGGCTGGCTTTCAATGTGTGTGATCATGTTGGAGCATATTAAAGTCTTATAAAGAGGTCTGCTCTTGTCTCTTCAATGTGTGTGAATCATATCAGTGTTGATCAATAAATAGTTAATGTTCTCTATATTATCAGAATGTTTTGTTTGCAGTTATCAATAATCCTACATGTTACGGATTATTAATCTATATTTATGTTAATAAAATCGTACTTAAACGTGTGAACCTGATTTCCTACTCCTGTATTCAGGTACTCAGCTGTCGATCACTGTGTGTGTAGTCTGGCTGTGTTGCTGTCATCCACCTCACATCTATGATCACTGTTGTGTTAGGTCTGCTGTGTTGCTGTCATCCCCCTCATATTCTATATCACCGTGTGTGTGTGCTGTAGTGTGGCTGTGTTGCGCTGTGCATCCCCTCAATTCATACTATTATCACTGTGCTGTCTGGGTGTGCTGCTATGTCGTGGCTGTTGTTGCCTGTCATCCACCTCTATTTCTATATCACTGTCGGTGTGTAGGGGTCTGGCGTGTGTTGTCGCTGCATCCACCTCAAATATATTCTATTATCACTGTGGTGTGTTAGTCGGCTGTATGTTGCTGTCATCCACCACATGATTCTATGTGTGATCTGCATGTTTCCTGGATTTAGTCTGCTGTAGTCTGGCTGTGTGCTGATCATCCCGCCTCTATATCTATTATGCAGGCCTCGTGGTCATGTGTGTGCATTAGTCTGCTGTCCTGAGTTGCTGTTCATTCCCCCTCGACTATTTCGTATTATCACGGTGTGTGTGTGTGATGGTCGTTGGGGAGTTCCTGGCTGTGTTGCTGTTTCATCCGACTTCATATTCTATGATGGAACCTGGCTTGTGTTTAGTCTGCGCTGTGTGCGTAGCACCCCTCATATTCTTTATCGACGTGTGAAATGCTGGTGTTAGTCTGCGCTGTGTTGCTGTCAATCCACCTCATTATTCTATTTATCACTGTGTGTGTTAGTACTGGCCTTGTGTTGCTGTTTCATCCACCTCAGATATCTATTATCACTGTTGCATGTGTCGTCTAGTCCTCGGCTGTGTTGCTCTTGTCATTCCAAAACTCATATTCTTATTAATTTCTATTATCACCTGTGATGTGTTAGCGTCTGCGCTGTGTTGCTGTCATCCACACTCATATTCTATTATCACTGTCGCCCCGCGAGCATGTGTGGTGAGTTCGGCTGTGTTGCTGTCATCCACCTCATTTATTCTATTATCACTGTGTGTCGTAGATCTGGTCTTGCTGTTTGCTGCTCACCACTCCTCATATTCTATTATCACGTGCTGTGTGAGTCCTGCACTGTGTTGCTGTTCATCCACCCTCATATTCTATTATCACTGTGAGTCTGTTAGTCTGGCTGTGTTGCTGTCATCCACCTTCAGTATTCTACATGATCATCTGTGTTAGTCTGGCGTTAGTCTGGCCGTTGTGTCATCCCCTCATTATTCTAGTCACGTGTGTGAGTCTTAGCTGTGCTGCTGTGAGTCTGGCGTGAGGCTGGCTGTGAGTGGCTGGTTGCTGTCAATCCCCCTCATATTCTACAAAGTGCTGGCCAAAGCACAAGGCCCTAGGTGAGATATCATCAATTTATAACCACACACACACACACACCACACGTGCTCCACTCACACCACCATACTTCACATTACGAACTTGCGCACGAACCGCGCACACACACACACCAGAGTTATAATATATGTTGGGTCAATCTCTAACAGGCCTGATGCAGGAAGCACTGGAGAGGTGAAAGAGAGAGAGAGAGAGAACACGTGTGTGTTTGTTTACAACTGTGTATGTGTGTGTGTGTGTGTGTATGTGTGTGTGTGTACTTGTGTTTGTGTGCTTGTGTCTTTCTTCACCTAATGATCCTCCTCACCAGCCTCCTTATGTTGGTGATGAATGGTGAGCTGGTGGTGAGCATGAAGAAAGTATAACTTCTACCCAGAATGCAGTGGACCCTTAGCCTGTGTCCAACGCTGACCCAGAATAAATTGCTCATGACCCCGCCCTCTACCAATCAGCCTATCAGGCACTGGACCACAAAGCATTGGCTGTCTACCAGAGCCTCTGACTCTGTAGAACTAATTAAAGTCTATTATGTAATTAAGTTCTAATATGTAATTCTATATTCTGTAGTCTGAAGAGAAGAGGTCATCTGATCATCTGGTTGTGACACAGTGTTCTTGTTACCAGAGCTGGGGTTCAATGACATTTTCTTTAATTCCATTTCAATACAGACAATGAAAAGCAATTCAATTCATCATTGATGACCATCATTTTCCATGTGGATTCTCAATACATGAATGGAATTTCCCTTTACTTCCTGAATTGACTGAGTTGAAACATGTAGTTTATTAGACTGTAACCTCGTCCCCCAGGATCAATAGAGAGAGAGACGACTGGTGGTGGAGATTATAGTAGATTTATTCATCAGTACTGATAACAGTCTGTAGGGGGCGATGTGGAGGTTGTTCTGTTGGTTTACTGAGATCTCAGTAGCTTGTCTGTTATGTGATGACATCATTCATTAAGGGGGAGTTGGGTTGTAGAGGAGGGATGTTTCTTCTGTTCAGAAACTCATCTGATGAGTTGACCATTTACAAAGACTGTATTTGGATCAATGACATGTCAGAAAATAGTAATAAAATATATTGATGTGTACTTTAACTATAATGTCATCATCTCAACAATGTGTTCCTCCTCTGCTGAAACAAACATGGTAACTTTAGAACAGAAAAGTTGACAGTTTTCACAATTAGTCACCACAGCTAGCTGAGTTCTCTTGTCGTTTAGAAGTCTAAC
>NW_019946509.1:5895-11444 GCF_002910315.2 Salvelinus sp. IW2-2015
GTCACTCTGGAGGAAACCTGGGCACCATCCCTACGTGAAGGCACGGTGGTTACAGCATGATGCTGTGGGGATGTAAGCTAAGTTACAGAGAGATCCTAGATGAAAACCTGCTCCAGAGCGCTTAGGACCTCAGACTGTGTGAGGTTACCTTCCAACAGGAACAATGACCAAAAGCAACACAGCAAAGGAACGCAGGAGTGGCTTTTGAGACAAGTCTCTGAATGTCCTTGAGTGGCCCAGCAAGAGCCCGGATTGACTCGATCAAACATCTCTGGAGAGACCTGAAAATAGCTATGCAGCAAACGTTCCCATCCGAACATGACAGAGCTTGAGAGGATATACAAAAGAATGGGAAAAACTCCCCAAAAAACAGGTGTGCCAAGCTTGTAGGCGTCATAACATAAGAAACTCAATCTGCAAATCGCTGTCAAAGGTGATTCAACAAAGTACTGAGTAAACGGTCTGAATACTTATGTAAATGTGATATTTCAGATTTTTTATTTGATAAATTAGCAAACATTCTAAAAACCTGTTTTTGCCTTGTCATTATGGGGTATTGTGTGTAGATGTGAGGAAAAAAAACTACTTAATACATTTTGAATAAGGCTGTACGTAAACAAAATGTGGAAAGTCAAGGGTCTGAATACTTTTCAAAGGCACATAAAGACATTAAGCCTAAAAACAAGCGTTTTGAATTTAACAAGGCAAATGTGATTGTGTCACTACCATCTGTAACTGTGAGATGCACCTCTTGGTATGTGTCTGGGCCATATTCTCCACTCCACACCAGTAGGTCCAAGAGTTGGTCTTCATGGCTTGACATTCAGGCCAAAGAGTTCAATCTTAGTTTCATCAGACCAGAGAATCTTGTTTCTCATGGTCTGCAAGTTTTTAGGTGCCTTTTGGCAAACTCCAAGCAGGCTGTCATGTGCCTTTTACCGAGGAGTGGCTTCTGTCTGGCCACTCTACCATWAAAGCCTGATTGGTGGAGTGCTGCGGAGATGGTTGTCCTTCTGGAAGGTTCTCCCATCGCCACAGAGGAACTCTGGAGCTCTGTCAGAGTGACCTCCCTGACCAAGGCCCTTCTCCCCCGATTGCTCAGCTTGGCCGGCTGGCCAGCTCTAGGAAGAGTCTTGGTGGTTCCAAACTTCTTCCAATTAAGAATGATGGAGGCCACTGTGCTCTTGTGGACCTTCAATGCTGCAGAATTGTTTTGGTACCCTTTCCCAGATATGTGCCTCGACACAATCCTGTCTCGGAGCTCTACGGACAATTCCTTCGACCTCATGGCTTGGTTTTTGCTCTGCCAGGCACTGTCAACTGTGAGACCTTACATAGACCGGTGTGTGCCTTTCCATAGACAGGTGTGTGCCTTTTTCATGTCCAATCAATTGAATTTACCACAGTTGGACTCCAATCAAGTTGAAGAAACATCTCAAGGACGATCAATGGAAACAGGATGCACCTGAGCTCAATTTAGAGTCTCATAGCAAAGGGTCTGAATACTTATGTAATTTCTTTATTTAATTTTTTAGATTAATTGCAAACATTTCTAAGAACCTGTTTTCACTTTCTCATTATGGGGTATTGTGTGTAGATTGCTGAGGATGACATTTTTTTTTAGCATAAGGCTGTAACGAAACAAAATGTGGAAAAAGTCAAGGGGTCTGAATACTTTCTGAAGGCACTGTACGTCCAGCGAGAGAAAAGCTAAAGTATTATTTATTTTTACACTTAGCTCCTCCCACTCCTAAACCGTCACCTGTCACCTCCAGACCACATGTCTCTACAACCTTACCAAACCTCTCTACAACCCTCCCAAACCTCTCTACAACATCCTCTGACCTCTCCACAACCTTCCTGCCATCTGGAGACATCAGTGTTGGTCCTTCACAGAGAGCAGGTGTGATGGACCTGTCACTTCCATCATTCTATCACATTCAGACAACTTTAATATGATGTTATACAATTCTTTCAGGCTATCACATAATATAGACGGAATCAACTATATACAATATGTTAATATCTGTGGTCAGGTGTGATGGTATCTATAATATATACAGTACTCTGTAAAGTCTCTCCTCTTGTCTGTGGTCAGGTCTGATGGTATCTATGATATATACAGTACTCTGTAAAGTCTCTCCTCCTTCACGATTTACGGAGATCAGGACATAAGTATTCAGACCGTTTACTCAGTACTTTGTTGAATCACCTTGACAGCGATTGCAGCATTGAGTTTTCTTATGTATGACGCTACAAGCTTGGCACACCTGTATTTGGGGAGTTTCTCCCATTCTTCTTTGTATATCCTCTCAAGCTCTGTCATGTTGGATGGGGAACGTTGCTGCATAGCTATTTTCAGGTCTCTCCAGAGATGTTTGATCGAGTTCAATCCGGGCTCTTGCTGGGCCACTCAAGGACATTCAGAGACTTGTTCAAAGCCACTCCTGCGTTCTTTGCTGTGTGCTTTTGGTCATTGTCCTGTTGGAAGGTAAACCTTCACACAGTCTGAGGTCCTAAGCGCTCTGGAGCAGGTTTTCATCTAGGATCTCTCTGTACTTAGCTTACATCCCCACAGCATGATGCTGTAACCACCGTGCTTCACCGTAGGGATGGTGCCAGGTTTCCTCCAGACGTGACGCTTGACATTCAGGCCAAAGAGTTCAATCTTAGTTTCATCAGACCAGAGAATCTTGTTTCTCATGGTCTGCAAGTTTTTAGGTGCCTTTTGGCAAACTCCAAGCAGGCTGTCATGTGCCTTTTACCGAGGAGTGGTTCTGTCTGGCCATCTACATAAAGCCTGATTGGTGGAGTGCTGCGGAGATGGTTGTCCTTCTGGAAGGTTCTCCCATCGCCACAGAGGAACTCTGGAGCTCTGTCAGAGTGACCTCCCTGACCAAGGCCCTTCTCCCCGATTGCTCAGCTTGGCCGGCTGGCCAGCTCTAGAAAGAGTCTTGGTGGTTCCAAACTTCTTCCAATTAAGAATGATGGAGGCCACTGTGCTCTTGTGGACCTTCAATGCTGCAGAATTGTTTTGGTACCCTTTCCCAGATATGTGCCTCGACACAATCCTGTCTCGGAGCTCTACGGACAATTCCTTCGACCTCATGGCTTGGTTTTTGCTCTGCAGGACCTGTCAACTGTGAGACCTTACATAGACCGGTGTGTGCCTTTCCATAGACAGGTGTGTGCCTTTTCATGTCCAATCAATTGAATTTACCACAGTTGGACTCCAATCAAGTTGAAGAAACATCTCAAGGACGATCAATGGAAACAGGATGCACCTGAGCTCAATTTAGAGTCTCATAGCAAAGGGTCTGAATACTTATGTAATTTCTTTATTTTATTTTTTAGATTAATTGCAAACATTTCTAAGAACCTGTTTTCACTTTCTCATTATGGGGTATTGTGTGTAGATTGCTGAGGATGACTTTTTTTTTTGCATAAGGCTGTAACGAAACAAAATGTGGAAAAAGTCAAGGGGTCTGAATACTTTCTGAAGGCACTGTACGTCCAGCGAGAGAAAAGCTAAAGTATTATTTATTTTTACACTTAGCTCCTCCCACTCCTAACCGTCCCTGTCACCTCCAGACCACATGTCTCTACAACCTTACCAAACCTCTCTACAACCCTCCCAAACCTCTCTACAACATCTCTGACCTCTCCACAACCTTCCTGCCATCTGGAGACATCAGTGTTGGTCCTTCACAGAGAGCAGGTGTGATGGACCTGTCACTTCCATCATTCTATCACATTCAGACAACTTTAATATGATGTTATACAATTCTTTCAGGCTATCACATAATATAGACGGAATCAACTATATACAATATGTTAATATCTGTGGTCAGGTGTGATGGTATCTATATATATACAGTACTCTGTAAAGTCTCTCCTCCGTCTGTGGTCAGGTCTGATGGTATCTATGATATATACAGTACTCTGTAAAGTCTCTCCTCTGTCTGTGGTCAGGTCTGATGGTATCTATGATATATACAACAGTACTCTGTAAAGTCTCTCCTCCTGTCTGTGGTCAGGTCTGATGGTATCTATGATATATACAGTACTCTGTAAAGTCTCTCCTCCTGTCTGTGGTCAGGTCTGATGGTATCTATGATATATACAGTACTCTGTAAAGTCTCTCCTCCTGTCTGTGGTCAGGTCTGATGGTATCTATATATATATACAGTACTCTGTAAAGTCTCTCCTCCTGTCTGTGGTCAGTCTGATGGTATCTATGATATATACAGTACTCTGTAAAGTCTCTCCTGTCTGTGGTCAGGTCTGATGGTGTGGACCAGTGTTGGTCTGGTAGCCAAGGTGACAGTGTTAGGACTGGTCCTGCTCCTGTTCTACAGACAGAGGAGAGGAACCAGGAGAACACCACCACCAGTCTCCTCCAACACACAACCTGACCCTACTGGAGGGTGAGAGACACAAGGGTGTGTGTGTGTTTGTCCATAATAACTTGTAGTGTAGAGGTGATAGACAGGGAGGTGGTAAACTTAACATCTAAGGGTTGAGTGTGTGAGTCTACAGCCTCTAGTGCAGGGGTGGGGAACCCTTTTGCCATCAAGGGCCGTTTGGATATTTATTAATTAATTTGGGGGCCATATTATTAAAGGCAATTTTCTGATTTATTCATGTTTTAATGTGACTTTAAATCACTGACATTGGTTTTATAGTTTAAATATGAATTTTATGATGTTTCTTGTGTCCTTGAGTATTAGAAAAGTGCTATTCCTATTTAAATAAGTATTAGTATTGTATATAATGCTGTTGTTATTATGATTACTTGTTGAAACTCACCTCTAATGCGATGGCTGAAACTGCTTGTCTTTGTTGAGGCGTTTGATGTCAGCTAGCAGCGAAGATGACGCTACTGCAGCTGGTTTTCCAGGTCTGTGTCAGTCAGTCTTGAGTGGAATCAAGTCTTTGCAAGAGTCCGTTTGGAAAATAACTCCTCACAGCAGTAGGTCGTCCCGAACACAGACGCACATTTAAGTGCATGTCTCCTCAGAACAGGAAACTGCTCAGCGCTAACGTACATTTTGTAGAACTCAAGGAGAAGGAGGTTGTTGTACCTGGCTTTGAGCTCATCGTTGCTTTGCAGCTCAATGACTTTGTGTTGTAGGCCATCCGGCACATCCGCTGGTTCCACGTTAAACGGGGTTGCAAATATGTTCAATTCCAGTTGTTTACTTTTCACATCTTTAAACCGCTCACAAAATGCCTTGGCGAGCTTTCCACACTCACCGGCATATTCCACGTCCTCTCAGGCTCTTGTCTCTGCAGAGTAGGAAAATGCACTGTGTTACCCTTTCTAGTTGGACTTGCCACAGCTTTCATTTTGCTTCGAACGATTTCACGTTTGACAGCAGATCGCTGAGAAGCTGGTCCCTTGGAGCTTGACGTTCAACTTAGACAGATACTTGGTTATGTCCACCTGGAGGCCAAATCAAACATCCACTTGTCATCACTCAGTTCCGCGACAGGTTTCCCTTCATCGCCATTAATTGGTTTACTTCATCCTTCAGTCCGTAAAACCT
>NW_019946509.1:13018-22309 GCF_002910315.2 Salvelinus sp. IW2-2015
GCTCTGTGGTCAGGTCTGATGGATCTATGATATAACAGTACTCTGTAAAGTCTCTCCTCCTGTCTGTGGTCAGGTCTGATGGTATCTATGATATATACAGTACTCTGTAAAGTCTCTTCCTCCTGTCTGTGGTCAGGTCTGATGGTATCTATGATATATACAGTACTCTGTAAAGTCTCTCCTCCTGTCTGTGGTCAGGTCTGATGGTATCTATAAGATATACAGTACTCTGTAAAGTCTCTCCTCCTGTCTGTGGTCAGGTCTGATGGTATCTATGATATATACAGTACTCTGTAAAGTCTCTCCTGTCTGTGGTCAGGTCTGATGGTGTGGACCAGTGTTGGTCTGGTAGCCAAGGTGACAGTGTAGGACTGGTCCTGCTCCGTTTCTACAGACAGAGGAGAGGAACCAGGAGAACACCACCACCAGTCTCCTCCAACACACAACCTGACCCTACTGGAGAGGTGAGAGACACAAGGGTGTGTGTGTGTTTGTCCATAATAACTTGTAGTGTAGAGGTGATAGACAGGGAGGTGGTAAACTTAACATCTAAGGGTTGAGGGTGTGAGTCTACAGCCTCTAGTGCAGTGGGGAACCCTTTTGCCATCAAGGGCCGTTTGGATATTTATTAATTAATTTGGGGGCCATATTATTAAAGGCAATTTTCTGATTTATTCATGTTTTAATGTGACTTTAAATCACTGACATTGGTTTTATAGTTTAAATATGAATTTTATGATGTTTCTTGTGTCCTTGAGTATTTAGAAAAGTGCTATTCCTATTTAAATAAGTATTAGTATTGTATATAATGCTGTTGTTATTATGATTACTTGTTGAAACTCACCTCTAATGCGATGGCTGAAACTGCTTGTCTTTGTTGAGGCGTTTGATGTCAGCTAGCAGCGAAGATGACGCTACTCGCAGCTGGTTTTCCAGGTCTGTGTCAGTCAGTCTTGAGTGGAATCAAGTCTTTGCAAGAGTCCGTTTGGAAAATAACTCCTCACAGCAGTAGGTCGTCCCGAACACAGACGCACATTTAAGTGCATGTCTCCTCAGAACAGGAAACTGCTCAGCGCTAACGTACATTTTGTAGAACTCAAGGAGAAGGAGGTTGTTGTACCTGGCTTGAGCTCATCGTGCTTTGCAGCTCAATGACTTTGTGTTGTAGGCCATCCGGCACATCCGCTGGTTCCACGTTAAACGGGGTTGCAAATATGTTCAATTCCAGTTGTTTACTTTCACCATCTTTAAACCGCTCACAAAATGCCTTGGCGAGCTTTCCACACTCACCGGCATATTCCCACGTCCTCTCAGGCTCTTGTCCTTGCAGAGTAGGAAAATGCACTGTGTTACCCCTTTCTAGTTGGACTTCCACAGCTTTCATTTTGCTTCGAACGATTTCACGTTTGACAGCAGATCGCTGAGAAGCTGGTCCCTTGGAGCTTGACGTCAACTTAGACAGATACTTGGTTATGTCCACCATGGAGGCCAAATCAAACATCCACTTGTCATCACTCAGTTCCGCGACAGGTTCCCTTCATCGCCATTAATTGGTTTACTTCATCCTTCAGTCCGTAAAACCTTGCGAGCAATTTCCATGGATTAAAAATATATATTTTTGTGCAAAAACAACGTCTAGAGCTTTTTTATTTACAAAGAAAGATTTATGAATTGGCTCGGGGGCCTGATCAAACGGTCTCGTAGGCCGTATATGTCCCGGAGGCCGGACGTCCCCCACCCCTGCTCTAGTGGGATTGTGCTGTACTTGTTATCATTTCATGGAGAAAAACAGTGGCTAACATGTTGATGGTTGAGGCGCTCAACTTCTTTTCATATCTGAACATGTATTTACTGTCATTGGTTCTCTATGCAGGTTGACTGTATGTATGAGGAGATCAGAGAGGCAGACAGACAGACACAATCTCTCACGAGCCTGCGAGCATATTTCCATGGATTAAAAAATATATATTTTTGTGCAAAAACAACGTCTAGAGCTTTTTTATTTACAAAGAAAGATTTATGAATTGGCTCGGGGGCCTGATCAAACGGTCTCGTAGGCCGTATATGTCCCGGAGGCCGGACGTCCCCCACCCCTGCTCTAGTGGGATTGTGCTGTAGCTTGTTATCATTACATGGAGAAAAACAGTGGCTAACATGTTGATGGTTGAGGGCCTCAACTTCTTTTCATATCTGAACATGTATTT
This sequence comes from Salvelinus sp. IW2-2015, assembly GCF_002910315.2. Taxonomy (NCBI): domain Eukaryota; kingdom Metazoa; phylum Chordata; class Actinopteri; order Salmoniformes; family Salmonidae; genus Salvelinus; species Salvelinus sp. IW2-2015. Next base: position 15,223 of record NW_019946509.1, read on the forward strand.
ACTGTCATTGGTTCTCTATGCAGGTTGACTGTATGTATGAGGAGATCAGAGAGGCAGACAGACAGACACACACACTACCTGTGGTCATCTCTTCAGTCTACTCTACTGTCAACTCACCTACCAACTCTACAACCTACCCTGCTGACCAAGCCTCTACAACCAACCCTGCTGGCCAAACCTCTACAACCTACCCTGCTAGCCAAGACTCTACAACCTACCCTGCTGGCCAAGACTCTACAACCCACCCTGCTGACCAAGCCTCTACAACCCACCCTGCTGGCCAAGCCTCTACAACCCACCCTGCTGACCAAGCCTCTACAACCAACCCTGCTGGCCAAGCCTCTACAACCCACCCTGCTGACCAAGCCTCTACAACCAACCCTGCTGGCCAAGCCACCGGTCTCCCACGCTGTGACATCTATGCTAACACTAGCTGCCGCAAAGATGATATAAGATGCCCTCCACTCTACAGCCCAGCTACCCAGAATAATGGAGGACTATAGGATCTACAGTATACAGTATATATGTTGGACCCCAGGAAGAGTACCTGCTGCTTTTGCAACAGCTACTGGGGATCCTAATAAAATACCAAAATACCAAAAATACAAGGCATGTGTCCCAAATGGCTCCCTRTTCCATATATAGTGCACTACTTTTAACTAGAGCCCTATATAGTCCTCTAATGAGAATAGGATGCCACTTGGGACCGTAGAGAGATGAAGAGTTGTCACCACAGCTCCGCCATCTTGGAAGTGACATCACAAAGACAGCTCATGTGATTTGACTGTTTGTACAACATGGACTACCCATCTGGGTTTAAAATCTCNGACATCACAAAGACAGCTCATGTGATTTGACTGTTTGTACAACATGGACTACCCATCTGGGTTTAAAATCTCCAGATTTTCTGAAAGTCAACCAACATTTTTGTAAATACTTGTGTAAATATGAACTATGTGTTTTGTCATTATCTTGGCTTCATTTTGTCTGTTAAAATAATGAAGACAGTAAAGCCATAATAGTCCATTGTACCTTTGAGATTTACATATCTATTGTATATGTACATACACTTTGGCTTTTTAAGCATTTCATTAAAACTTATCAAAATGTTTAAAACAATGTTAATGTTAGTGTGTGTTGCTCGAGTGTGTGTGTGTGTGTTTTTGTCAGTGTGTGTGTGTGTGTGTTTTTGTCAGTGTGTGTGTGTAGTGTGTGTTTGTCAGTGTGTGTGTGTAGTGTGTGTTTGTCAGTGTGTGTGTAGTCAAATCAAATCAAATGTTATTGGTCACATACACATGGTTAGCAGATGTTAATGCGAGTGTAGCGAAATGCTTGTTCTTCCCGTGTGGCTCAGTTGGTAGAGCATGGCGCTTGCAACGCCAGGGTTGTGGGTTCAATTCCCACGGGGGGACCAGGATGAATATGTAGGAACTTTCCAATGTGTAAGTCGCTCTGGATAAGAGCGTCTGCTAAATGACTTAAATGTAAATGTAAATGTAGTTCCGACAGTGCAGTAATATCTAACAAGTAATCTAACAAATTCACAACAACTACCTTATACACACAAATGTAAAGGGATGGAATAAGAATATGTACATATAAATACATGGATGAGAGATAGTCGTGTGGCATAGGCAAGATGCAGTAGATGGTTTAGAACACAGTATATACAGTGGGGAGAACAAGTATTTGATACACTGCCGATTTTGCAGGTTTTCCTACTTACAAAAGCATGTAGAGGTCTGTAATTTTTATCAAAGGTACATTTTCAACTGTGAGAGATGGAATCTAAAACAAAAATCCAGAAAATCACATTGTATGATTTTTAAGTAATGAATTTGCATTTAATGATATGAGGGGTAGGTTAGTGTTATGATATGAGGGTAGGTTAGTGTTATGATATGAGGGTAGGTTAGTGTTAGACATGTCTGTATGTAGTGTTATGATATGAGGGGTAGGTTAGTGTAACGTCCTGACCAGAGTTATTATGTGTTTTGCTTGTTTAGTGTTGGTCAGGACGTGAGCTGGGTGGGAATTCTATGTTGTGTGTCTAGTTCGTCTGTTTCTGTGTCCAGCCTAATATGGTTCTCAATCAGAGGCAGCTGTCAATCGTTGTCCCTGATTGGGAATCATATATAGGAGGCTTGTTTGGTGTTGGGATTTTGTGGGTGTTTGTTTCCTGTCTCTGTGTTTGTGTTCTGCACCAGATAGGACTGTCTCGGTTTTCACATTTGTTATTTTGTAAGTTGTTTGTAGTGTTTCCTTGTTCTTTAATTAAACATGTTGAACACTAGCCGCGCTGCACTTTGGTCCTCTCCTTCACCCCTGGAAGAAAGCCGTTACAGTTAGTGTTATGATATGAGGGCAGGTTAGTGTTATGATATGAGGGTAGGTTAGTGGTAGACATGTCTGTATGTAGTGTTATGATATGAGGGTAGGTTAGTGTTAGACATGTGTGTTTGTAGTGTTATGATATGAGGGTAGGTTAGTAGTAGAGAGACATGTCTGTCTGTAGTGTTATGATTATGAGGTAGGTAGTAGTAGAACATGTCTGTCTGTAGTGTTATGATATGAGGGTGAGGTTAGTAGTAGACATGTCTGTCTGTAGTGTTATGATATGAGGGTAGGTTAGTGTTAGACATGTCTGTCTGTAGTGTTATGATATGAGGGTAGGTTAGTGTTATGATATGAGGGTAGGTTAGTGTTATGATATGAGGTAGGTTAGTGGTAGACATTCTGTATGTAGTGTTATGATATGAGGGTAGGTTAGTGTTATGATATGAGGTTAGGTTAGTGGTAGACATGTCTGTATGTAGTGTTATGATATGAGGGTAGGTTAGTGGTAGACATGTCTGTATGGTGTTTATGATATGAGGAGGTTAGTGGTAGACATGTCTCTGTATGTAGTGTTATGATATGAGGTAGGTTAGGTTAGATATGGGGTAGGTTAGTGTTTATGATATGAATGGGTAGGTTAGTGTTATGATATGAGGGTAGGTTAGTGGTAGACATGTCTGTATGTAGTGTTATGATATGAGGGTAGGTTAGTGTTATGATATGAGGGTAGGTTAGTGTTATGATATGAAGGGTAGTAGTGTTATGATATGAGGGTAGGTTAGTGTTTGAATGAGGTAGGTTAGTGTTAGACATGTCTGTATGTAGTGTTTATGATATGAGGGGTAGGTTAGTGTTTGATATGAGGGTAGGTTAGGGTAGACATGTTGTATGTAGTGTTATGATATGAGGGTAGGTTAGTGTTATGATATGAGGGTAGGTTAGTGGTAGACATGTCTGTATGTAGTGTTATGATATGAGGGTAGGTTAGTGGTAGACATGTCTGTATGTAGTGTTATGATATGAGGGTAGGTTAGTGTTATGATATGAGGGTAGGTTAGTGTTAGACATGTCTGTATGTAGTGTTATGATATGAGGGTAGGTTAGTGGTAGACATGTCTGTATGTAGTGTTATGAATGAGGGTAGGTTGTGTTATGATATGAGGGTAGGTTAGTGTTATGATATGAGGGTAGGTTAGTGGTAGACATGTCTGTATGTAGTGTTATGATATGAGGGTAGGTTAGTGTTATGATATGAGGGTAGGTGGGTGTTATGATATGAGGGTAGGTTAGTGTTAGACATGTCTGTATGTTAGTGTTATGATATGAGGGTAGGTTAGTGTTATGATATGGGGAGGTTAGTGGTAGACATGTCTGTATGTAGTGTTATGATATGAGGGTAGGTAGTGGTAGACATTGTTTGTTATGAATATGGGGTAGGTTAGTGTTATGATATGAGGGTAGGTTAGTGTTATGATATGAGGGTAGGTTAGTGGTAGACATGTCTGTATGTAGTGTTTATGATATGAGGGTAGGTTAGTGGTAGACATGTCTGTATGTAGGTTATGATTGAGGGTAGTTAGTGTTATAATGATGGTAGGTTAGTGGTAGACATGTCTGTATGTAGTGTTATGATATGAGGGTAGGTTAGTGGTAGACATGTCTGTATGTAGTGTTATGATATGAGGGTAGGTTAGTGTTATGATATGAGGGTAGGTTAGTGTTATGAATGAGGGTAGGTTAGTGGTAGACATGTCTGTATGTAGTGTTATGATATGAGGGTAGGTTAGTGTAGACATGTCTGTATTAGTGTTATGATATGAGGGTAGGTAGTGTTATGATATGAGGTTGGTTAGTGTTATGATATGAGGGTAGGTTGTGTAGACATGTCTGTATGTAGTGTTATGATATGAGGGTAGGTTAGTGGTAGACATGTCTGTATGTAGTGTTATGATATGAGGGTAGGTTAGTGTTATGATATGAGGGTAGGTTAGTGTTATGATATGAGGGTAGGTTAGTGTTAGACATGTTGATGTAGTGTTATGATATGAGGGTAGGTTAGTGGTAGACATGTCTGTATGTAGTGTTATGATATGAGGGTAGGTAGTGTTTATGTATGAGGTGTAGGTAGTGTTATGATATGAGGGTAGGTTAGTGGTAGACATGTCTGTATGTAGTGTTATGATATGAGGGTAGGTTAGTGTTATGATATGAGGGTAGGTTGGTGTTTATGATATGAGGGTAGGTAGTGTTAGACATGTCTGTATGTAGTGTTATGATATGAGGGTAGGTTAGTGTATGATATGAGGGTGGTTAGTGTTAGACATGTTGTATGTAGTGTTATGATATGAGGGTAGGTTAGTGGTAGACATGTCTGTATGTAGTGTTATGATATGAGGGTAGGTTAGTGTTAATGATATGAGGGTAGGTTAGTGTTATGATATGAGGGTAGGTTAGTGGTAGACATGTCTGTATGTAGTGTTATGATATGAGGGTAGTTTAGTGTTATGATATGAGGGTAGGTTAGTGGTAGACATGTCTGTATGTAGTGTTATGATATGAGGGTAGGTTAGTGTTAGACATGTCTGTTGTAGTGTTATGATATGAGGGTAGGTTAGTGTTATGATATGAGGGTAGGTTAGTGGTAGAATGTCTGTATGTAGTGTTATGATATGAGGGTAGGTTAGTGGTAGACATGTCTGTATGTAGGTTATGATATGAGGGTAGTTAGTGTTATGATGTAGGTTAGTGTAGACATGTCTGTATGTAGTGTTATGATATGAGGGTAGGTTAGTGGTAGCATGTCTGTAGAGTGTTATGATATGAGGGTAGGTTAGTGTAACATGTCTGTATGTAGTGTTATGATATGAGGTAGGTTAGTGTTATGATATGAGGGTAGGTTTAGTGTTATGATATGAGGGTAGGTTAGTGTTGGACATGTCTGTATGTAGTGTTATGATATGAGGGTAGGTTAGTGGTAGACATGTCTGTAGTAGTGTTATGATATGAGGGTAGGTTAGTGGTAGCATGTCTGTATGTAGTGTTATGATATGAGGGTAGGTTAGTGGTTATGATATGAGGGTAGGTTAGTGTTATGATATGAGGGTAGGTTGGTGGGAATGTCTGTAGTAGTGTTATGATATGAGGGTAGGTTAGTGGTAGACATGTCTGTATGTATGTTATGATTGAGGGTAGTTTAGTGTTATGATATGAGGGTAGGTTAGTGTTATGATATGAGGGTAGGTTAGTGTTGGACATGTCTGTATGTAGTGTTTGATATGAGGGTAAGGTTAAGTGTTATGATAATGAGGGTAGGTTAGTGGTTATGATATGAGGTAGGTTAGTGTTATGATATGAGGGTGGTTAGTGTTGGACATGTCTGTATGTAGTGTTATGATATGAGGGTAGGTTAGTGTTATGATATGAGGGTAGGTTAGTGTTGACATGTCTGTATGTAGTGTTATGATATGAGGGTAGTTAGTGTAGAATGTCTGTATGTAGTGTTATGATATGAGGGTAGGTTAGTGTTATGATATGAGGTTGGTTAGTGTATGATATGAGGGTAGGTTAGTGGTAGACATGTCTGTAGTAGTGTTTATGATATTGAGGGTAGGTTAGTGTATGATATGAGGGTAGGTTAGTGTAGAATGTCTGTATGTTAGTGTTATGATATGAGGTAGGTTTAGTGTTAATGATAATGAGGGTAGGTTAGTGTTAGACATGTCTGTATGTAGTGTTATGATATGAGGGTGGTTAGTGTTATGATATGAGGGTAGGTTAGTGGTAGACTGTTTGTAAAAATGTAAAGGTTGGGGTTATGATATGAGGGTAGGTTAGTGTTAGACATGTTGTATGTAGTGTTATGATATGAGGGTAGGTTAGTGTTATGATTGAGGGTAGGTTTAGTGTTATGATATGAGGGTAGGTTAGTGGTAGACATGTCTGTATGTAGTGTTATGATATGAGGGTAGGTTAGGTGTTATGATATTGAGGGTAGGTTAGTGTTATGATATGAGGGTAGGTTTTAGTGTTTAGACATGTTGTATGTAGTGTTATGATATAGGGGTAGGTTAGTGGTGACATGTTTATGTAGTGTTATGATATGAGGGGTAGGTTAGTGTTATGATATGAGGGTAGGTTAGTGTTATGATATGAGGGTAGTTAGTGGTAAGACATGTCTGTATGTAGTGTTATGATATGAGGGTAGTTAGTGTATGATATGAGGGTAGGTAGTGTAGACATTTCTGTATGTATGTTATGATATGAGGGTAGGTTAGTGTTATGATATAGGGGTGGTTAGTGGTAGACATGTCTGTATGTAGTGTTATGATATGAGGGTAGGTTAGTGGTGACATGTCTGTATGTAGTGTTATGAATATGAGGGTAGGTTAGTGTTATGATATGAGGGTAGGTTAGTGTTATGATATGAGGGTAGGTTAGTGGTAGACATGTCTGTATGTAGTGTTTATGATATGAGGGTAGGTTAGTGTAGAATGTTGTATGTAGTGTTATGTATGAGGGTAGGTTAGTGGTAGACATGTCTGTTGTAGTGTTATGAATGAGGTAGGTTAGTGGTAGACATGTCTGTATGTAGTGTTATGATATGAGGGTAGGTTAGTGTTATGATATGAGGGTAGGTTAAGTGTTATGATAGAGGTAGGTTAGTGTTATGATATGAGGGTAGGTTAGTGGTAGACATGTCTGTATGTAGTGTTATGATATGAGGGTAGGTTAGTGTATGATATGAGGGTAA
>NW_019946509.1:22334-26738 GCF_002910315.2 Salvelinus sp. IW2-2015
GAAGGGTAGGTTTAGTGTTATGATATGTTAGGGTAGGTTAGTTAGGTAGACATGTCTGTATGTAGTGTTATGATATGAGGGTAGGTTAGTGTTAGACATGTCTGTATGTGTGTATGATAATGAGGGTAAGTGTTATGTTAATGAGTATGAGGGTAGGTTAGTGTTATGATATGAGGGTAGGTTAGTGGTAGACATGTCTGTATGTAGTGTTATGATATGAGGGTAGGTTAGTGTTATGATATGAGGGTAGGTTAGTGTTATGTATGAGGTAGTTAGTGTTAGACATGTCTGTATGTAGTGTTTATGATATGAGGGTAGGTTAAGTGGTAAGACATGTCTGTATGTAGTGTTATGATATGAGGGGTAGGTTAGTGTTATGATATGAGGGTAGGTTAGTGGTTATGATATGAGGGTAGGTTAGTGGTTAGACATGTCTGTATGTAGTGTTATGATATGAGGGTAGGTTAGTGTATGATATGAGTGGTAGGTAGTGGTAGACATGTCTGTATGTAGTGTTATGATATGAGGGGTAGGTTAGTGTTATGAATGAGGGGTAGGTTAGTGGTAGACATGTCTGTATGTAGTGTTATGATATGAGGGTAGGTTAGTGGTAGACATGTCTGTATGTAGTGTTATGATATGAGGGTAGGTTAGTTGTTATGAATATGAGGGTAGGTTAGTGTTATGATATGAGGGTAGGTTAGTGGTAGACATGTCTGTATGTAGTGTTATGTTATGAAGGGTAGGTTAGTGGTAGACATGTCTGTATGTAGTGTTATGATATGAGGGTAGGTTAGTGGTAGACATGTCTGTGTGTAGTTGTTTATGATATTGAGGGTAGGTTAGTGTGTAGACATGTCTGTATGTAGTGTTATGATATGAGGGTAGGTTAGTGTTATGATATGAGGGTGGTTAGTGTTATGATATGAGGTAGGTTAGTGTTTGATTGAGGGTAGGTTAGTGGTAGACATGTCTGTATGTAGTGTTATGTATGAGGGTAGGTTAGTGTTATGATATGAGGGTAGGTTAGTGGTAGACATGTCTGTATGTAGTGTTATGATATGAGGGTAGGTTAGTGTTATGATATGAGGGTAGGTTAGTGGTAGACATGTCTGTATGTAGTGTTATGATATGAGGGTAGGTTAGTGGTAGACATGTCTGTATGTAGTGTTATGATATGAGGGTAGGTTAGTGGTAGACATGTCTGTGTAGTGTTATGATATGAGGGTAGGTTAGTGTTATGATATGAGGGTAGGTTAGTGTAGACATGTTGTATGTAGTGTTATGATATGAGGGTAGGTTAGTGTAGACATGTCTGTATGTAGTGTTATGATATGAGGGTAGGTTAGTGGTAGACATGTCTGTGTTGAGTGTTATGATATGAGGGTAGGTTAGTGTTATGATATGAGGGTAGGTTAGTGGAGACATGTCTGTATGTAGTGTTATGATATGAGGTAGGTTAGTGGTAGACATGTCTGTATGTAGTGTTATGATATGAGGGGTAGGTTAGTGTTATGATTGAGGGTGGGTTAGTGGTAGACATGTCTGTATGTAGTGTTATGATATGAGGGTAGGTTGGTGGTAGACATGTCTGTATGTAGTGTTATGATATGAGGGTAGGTTAGTGTTATGATATGAGGGTAGGTTAGTGTTTATGATATGAGGGTAGGTTAGTGATAGACATGTCTGTATGTAGTGTTATGATATGAGGGTAGGTTAGTGGTAGACATGTCTGTATGTAGTGTTATGATATGAGGGTGGGTTAGTGTTAATGATATGAGGGTAGGTTAGTGCAACAGTTGGTTTGTCTAATCTATTCTTACAGTGTGTGTGTGTGGTGTGTGTGTGTGGTGTTGTGTCGTGTGTGTGTGTGTGTGTTGTTCCAGGTACCTCAGTGGTCATCATGGTGTCTGTTAGTCTGGTAGTGTTACTGCTGGTGATCAGCCTGATCATAGTCTACAGATGAAATACAAAAGGTCACAGGTGAGAAAACACACACACACACACCAAAAACACACACACACACACACACACACACACACACAACCACACACACACACACAACACACACACACACACACACACACACACACACACTCACAGGTCTATAAAAAGAGAGAAAGTTCCCTTTTTCGAAATCTTTCCATTTTCATTTCGAATAAATAACTTTGCATAATAGCATGTCATCATTTGTCCCTGTTTGAGAGAGCATAAATAGTCACTGAGGAGTGTCTGACCCTGCTGTATTCTGGTGGAAGTGATCTCTCTCTCTCCTCTGTCTCTTTCTCTGTCTTCTCTCTTCGTCTCTCTCGTCTCTTCTCGTCTCTCTCGTCTCTCTCTCTGCTCTCTCTCTCCTCGCTCTCGTCTCGTCTCGTCTCTCTCGTCTCGTTCTCTCGCTCCTCGTCTCTCTCTCTCTCTCTCTCTCTCTGCTCTCTCTCTCCTTCTCTCTCTCTCTCTCTCTCTCTCTCTCTTCTCTCTTTGTGTGTGTGTTGTGTTCCACAGGATCTGTCTCTTCAACACACAGAGTGAGTCCAGACACAGGAAACAACGAAGGGTCAGTGTATTTTTGTTTGTTCGTTTTTGTGTCTGAGTGAGTCATTGAGTTGATGTATTGAGTGTGTTTGTGAGTGTCGTACTATTCTCTTCCTCTCTCCTCTCCAGGGTTGTCATGGTGACGGTGACTATGAGGAGATAATGGAGCGCCCCCTAAGGTCAGACTCAGGCGCTGCGACCTCCACCATCTACCCACCGCCAACTTACCCACAAGTCACTCTGACTCTCTCCACTACGCCAGCGTCAACTTCCAAAAGACCCCAGTGGCCCCAACGAAGCCACTGACACCATACTAAAGAGGGCAGCTGCCCAATGAAGCCACCGCTGCCATTGCTAAAGAGGGCACTTCATCATGTGACTATGCTACTGTGAACAAAAGCCCGCCTACTCTACTGTCAATCATCCCCACAGCTGCTCTGAGGCTCCTCCCATCTACTCACGTCATCAAACCCAGAGACACTTGAGTCACTGACCTCTATTTTTAACAAATTTCTTTAACTTTTTCTTTTTATGTCTCTCTCTCGCTACGGTCTCTTTCTCTCTTTCTTCTCTCTGTCTCCTCTCTCTCTCTCTGCGGTCTCTTTTCTCTCTCTCTGCCGGTCTCTTTCTCTCTCTCTGCTGGTCTCTTTCTCTCTCTCTCTACTTCCTGTTCTCTCACTGACAGTTTGCATGTTTTGTCTGGGTGAGGCGGGGTGAGCGGAGGTTTCACTTGATGGGTAATTTAGGAGCCCGGCGGTGAACTCTGAATGCCCTGCTCAACACTGACAGCAAATCTCAATAAAGGGGTGGAGTCAACAAACTCTGCCTTCACAGTTTAAGTATTTCTATTGGTTTACTGAGATCTCAGTAGCCTGTCTGTTATGTGATGACATCATTCATTAAGGGGGAGTTGGGTTGTAGAGGAGGGATGTTTCTTCTGTTCAGAAACTCATCTGTTGAGTTGATCATTTACAAAGACTGTATTTGGATCAATGAAATGTCATTAAAATGTAATAAAATATAATGATGTATACTTTAACTATATTGTCATCATCTGAACAATGTGTTCCTCCTCTGCTGAAACAAACATGGTAACTTTAGAACAGAGAAATTGACAGTTTTAACACTTAGTCAGCACAGCTAGCTGAGTTCTCTGGTGGTTTAGAAGTCTAACCTCCGGCCGGTTTGAACCAGTTTCACTCTGCAGCACACAGGCCTGCAGACACTGAGGTCACTACAGAGAAATCATCAGGATGTGTAGGATAAAGCCCTCCCCCTCCACCACCACCATCACTACAACCTCTGTCTCTCTGACATGGGGGGGGGGGGGAGTAGTCGTGGAAGAAAGATAATTTCAGAAACACTCTGCTGTCAAACTAGTAGCTGACAGACAGCTGTTGTGGACCTGAACTAGCAGGTAGTATAGTAAAGTAACTTTAACAGTGTAGTTACTGTAATATTAAAGTAACTTTAACAGTGTAGTAACTGTGGTGGTAAAGTAACGTTAACAGTATAGTAACTGAGGAGTACCTGTCCAGAATGAAGATACTCCATGTTGTCTCCTGCTGTCTCCTCTCAGGTGAGTTCTGTCTCTCATATATTTATGTAGTAAACAAGGAAATGAACACATGTATTTAAGTAGCAGAAAGGTTAATAGTGCTGAGCTTGTTTCTTATGATAATGCACAAATAAGACTGTAGCAGTATCATAATACAATCTATACATATGTACACAAGGGGAATTTACACAAGATAAACTAAGATTGATATGTACAGCAGGGAATATATTAGAGTGAGCTACGTCAAGAATCCAGTATATAAATGAAATATGTGGTGTATAAACAGTGTAACTAAAATACAGTATCGATTTTGA
>NW_019946509.1:32768-48740 GCF_002910315.2 Salvelinus sp. IW2-2015
CCTATAGACACCCTGGACCAACCTGGAGAGAACACAGCATTATATCAGGACCTATAGACACCTAGACCAACCGAGGAGAGAAACACAGCATTATATCAGGACCTATAGACACCTGGACTAACCTGGAGAGAACACAGCATTATATCAGGACCTATAGACACCTGGACCAACCTGGAGAGAACACAGCATTATATCAGGACCTACAAGATGAGGATCCTGCTGATAGTCATCCTCTCTCCTTCATGACAGGTAATAGCTTGTTATAACTCTCTATAACATGTAATAACATCCAGTTAGTCTTCTTATAAAGGCTGCTACTACAGATCAGGACACACTACTGTGTGTGTGTGTGTGTGTGTGTGTGTGTGTGTGTGTGTGTGTGTGTGTGTGTGTGTGTGTGTGTGTGTGTGTGGGTGTGTGTGGTGTGTGTGTGTGTGTGTGTGTGTGTGTGTGTGTGTGTGTGTGTGTGTTTGTACTGGTGTGTTTGTACTGTGTGTATAATTTGAGGATGCCACTGGTGTAGGAATCCTAACTGTAAGTACATTTATCATCTATGCATCTTTAATCCACTTACATGTACATTTTACCTCAATTTGCCCAGCTCAGATAAGGAAACACGACTAAACTAAGAGAATATAAAATATTCCTCCTATTGACAGATGACTGCTATGAGAAGTCAGTCTATAGTATTAGACTAAGGTTGTGATGTGTGTTCCTATTGTGACAGATGACTGCTGTGAGAAGTCAGTCTATAGTACTAGACTAAGGTTGTGATGTGTGTTCCTATTGACAGATGACTGCTGTGAGAAGTCAGTCACAGAGACRGCCTATCTGGGAGGAGAAGCTACCATCAGATGCAACTATCCAGAGGACCATGAGGACAGCATCAAGTATTTCTGCAAGGAAAGCAATGACTTCAAGACTTGTGTTTATATGATCGCTGCTCACCAGACATCTGCAAAAGCTCGGCGATTCTCTCTGTCTGTCAACAGCAGAGATACATTCTACACAGTGACCATCAGTGACCTGACTGAAGATGATACTGGGACCTACTGGTGTGGAGTAGAAACCAGCAGGACAGAACAACGTTACATTACACTGATCACACAGGTTAAACTGGATGTTATAAGTGAGTATAAACAAGTCTTCTATTTCTTTAGCATGTGATCCCATGCCAAGAGTGTGCAAAGCTGTCATAAAGGGTGGTTACTTTGAAGGTCCTAAAATCTAAAATATATTTAAAATAAAATTGAACACTTTTTTGGTTTCTACATGATTCCATACGTGTWATCTCATAGTTTTGATGTCTTCGCTATTATTCTACAATGTAGAAAATAGTAAAATAAAGAAAAACCCTTGAATGAGTAGGTGTGTCCAAACTTTTGACTGGTACTCTACATATAAATATATAATTTCCATGTCGACATTAGTAGATAGGGGAAATCTCTCTCTCTCTCTCTCTCTCTCTCTCTCTCTCTCTCTCTCTCTCTCTCTCTCATATATTGTTGGAGGGTTTTCACCTTACTTATTTGACTCACTATGTTCCAACAGATAAGACCAATAGAACACAAGGTAATAACAATTCCACCACCACAGACATGACTAGAACACAAGGTAACAACAGCATTACCACAGACATGACTAGAATACAAGGTAACAACAGCATCACCACCACCACAGACATGACTAGAACACAAGGTAACAACAGCATCACCACCACCACAGACATGACTAGAACACAAGGTAACAACAGCATCATCACCACATACCATGACTAGTACACAAGGTAACAACAGCATCACCACCACAGACATGACTAGAACACAAGGTAACAACAGCATCACCACCACAGACATGACTAGAACACAAGGTAAAACAACATCACCACCACACCATGACTAGAACACAAGGTAACAACAGCATCACACCACAGACATGACTAGAACACAAGGTACAACAGCATCACCACCACAGACATGACTAGAACACAGGTAACAACAGCATCACCACCACCACGACATGACTAGAACACAAGTAACAACAACATCACCACCACAGACATGACTAGAACACAGGTAACAACAGCATCACACCACAACTGACTAGACACAAAAGGTAACAACAGCATCACCACCACAGACATGACTAGAACACAAGGTAACAACAGCATCACCACCACAGACATGACTAGAACACAAGGTAACAACAACATCACCACCACAGACATGACTAGACAACAAGTAACAACGCCACACACCACAGACATGACTAGAACACAAGGTAACAACAGCATCACCACCACAGACATGACTAGAACACAAGGTAACAACAGCAATCACCACACAGACATGACTAGAACCACAGGTAACAACAGCATCACCACCACAGACATGACTGAACACAAGGTAACAACAGCACCACCACCACAGACATGACTAGAACACAAAGTAAACAGCAGCATCACCACCACAGACATGACTAGAACACAAGGTACACAAACCAGCATCACTCATGACTAGAACACAAGGTACAACAGCCATCATACATGACTAGAACACAAGGGTAACAACATCATGAACAATCCATCACAACAGACCTTAGAGTAAACTACAAACTACCACAGCACCATACTGTAACATGGACTACAACTACCAAGCATCTACTGTAACATGAACTACACACTACCAACCACCATACTGTAACATACTACAACTACCAAGCACCATACTGTAACATGACTACAACCACCAAGCACCATACTGTAACATGGACTACAACTACCAAGCACCATACTGTTAACATGGACTACAACTACCAAGCACCATACTGAATCACCATGGACACTACAACTACCAAGCACCATACTGTAATGACTACAACTCAAGCCATACTGTAACATGGACTACAACTACCAAGCACCAACATACTGTAAATGGACTACAATACCAAACCATACTGTAACATGGACTACGACTACCAAGCACCATACTGTAACATGGACTACAACTACCAAGCACCATACTGTAACAAGACTACAACTACCAAGCACCATACAGTGTACAATGACTACGACTACCAAGCACATACTGTAACATGGACTACAACTACCAAGCATCCTTCCTCATAAACTACAACTATGAATCTAAAGACACACCACCTTGTGGTGAAACTGCTCAGTATACATCGTCCACTCTCTAACAGTGAATAACATTAACCACAAACAAAACACATGACTTTGCTGATACTTCATATTAGATTGATAATCTGACTGTGACTATTGATACCTCATTAACAATTCCTCTCTGTTCTGCTCTCCTCAACACCACATGTTTCTCTGTCTGTTTTGTCTTCCTCCTCCCTCCCTCTGAAATGAAGAAACCCAGAAGTACAGTACAGTAGAGACCAGCTAAAGTGTCCATCACTGTTTACATTTGCCTGAGTACTGTCTCTGGCTTCTAGGTGATGTGATGTTCTCTGGTGTTGTCTGGGTGTTCTAGGTGATGTGATGTTCTCTGGTTGGTCTGGGGTTCTAGTGATCTATGTTCTCTGGTGTTGTCTGGGTGTTCTAGGTGATCTGTGATGTTCTCTGGGTGTTGGTCTGGTGTTCTAGGTGACGTGATGTTCTCTGGTGTTGGTTGGGTGTTGTTCTACTACTGCTGGGTCTGCTGCTGTTCATGTTCTTTAGACAGAGGAGAGACAAGACAGGAGAAACAGGTACACTAGTTATCACACACAATCATTATTAAAGAATTAACAAAATAAATGTCAAAAATAAATATAGATTTTATAAATAACATCTTTGTTTTCCTCTTCAGCATCTAAACACTCTGCCAGACTGTTGGGTCTGACTCCATGACAACCAACCAAGATCCAGACACAGGAACCATCGCCAACCCCATCTACTCCACAGCAACAACTCAGAACTCAGAACACCTGTGACATCACACCATCTATGCCACGGCAACCAATCCTGTCCAGATGCATCACTTCAAACGTTGGTCGGTCTAAAGGTCCCAGACACTGTGCCTATTCTACTGTCACTTCCCAGATCCAGCCTGTCTCCACTATGCTACTGTCAACTTCCCAGAACCAGCCTGGCTCCACTATGCTACTGTCAATTCCCAGAGTCCAGCCTGTCTCACTATGCTACTGTCAACTTCCCAGAGATCCAGCCTGTCTCCACTACACTACTGTCAACTTCCCCTGAGAGTCCAGCCTGTCTCCACCATGTACTTGTCAACTTCCCCAGAGATCCAGCCTGTCTCCACCTATGCTACTATCAACTTCCCAGAGATCCAGCTGTCTCCACTACGCTACTGTCAACTTCCCCAGAGATCCAGCCTGTCTCCACTACGCTACTGTCAACTTCCCGAGATTCCAGCCTGCTCCACTATGCTACTGTCAACTTCCCCAGAGATCCAGCCTGTCTCCACTACGCTACTGTCAACTTCCCCAGAGATCCAGCCTGTCTCCACCACATTAAGCTTTACTGTCAAACAACTTCCCCCTGAATCCAGCGTCTCCACTATGCTACTGTCACATCCCAGAGATCCAGCCTGTCTCCACTATGTACTGGCAACTTCCCCAGAGATCCAGCCTGTCTCCACTATCCTACAGTTTTTTTACTCACTGACTGTCGTGACTGACTTTCATTAGTCTGATGAATGTTTTTGCTTAAATACCAGTAACTATGTTGTAACTGTACCCAATATTTAATCATGAAACAATTAACTCATTAAATTTGGCGCCGCCCCGAATAAGTGTTTGAGTTATCATCTCCGAAATTAAACTCTAGAAGCTATATTATAAGATATATATCAGTCACTTATTAATTATTACCTCATATCAGTCTCATTCTGAACAGTCACTTTTAATTATTACCTCATATCAGTCTCATTCTGAACAGTCACTTATTAATTATTAACTCATATCAATTCTCATCTGAACAGTCACATTATAATTATTACCTCATATCAGTCTCATCTGAACAGTCACTTTATAATATTACCTCATATCAGTCTCATTCTGAACAGTCACCTTATTAATTATTAACTCATATCAATTCTCATCTGAACAGTCACTTATTAATTTTTATCTATATCAGTCTTTCTGAAACAGTCGCAACCTTCTTGATCTGCAAGAACCCAACATTGATCATCAAACTATACAATTTGATTGAATCATTTATTTACTAACTAACTAAATAATAACAGAACACACACATACTTGCATGAGACAAAAGTCCCTAGTGGACTAACAAGATATGACGGCTTGAAATGGGCACTTATCATGGTCACATTCCATAACTATTCTCCCATTAATCGCATACTTTGCACACGAACCACCGCCCGTTCGGTATAAGAAATAATGAATGTATTTACGTGTTGAATGCTGTTCTTCGTTTATCTCGGTCGGAACTAAGCCTTTTCGGAAAGTTGTTGACCTTTCAGCTGTTTGGCTCTGATTGTCCGAAAGGGGTTTCCCTTTCCGTTCTTCTACTGTTGTTCACTCTGGAAGATAACCAGCCATGTCAACAGTGATGAGAGTTGGTGATGAGCATAGCAA
Source organism: Salvelinus sp. IW2-2015 (assembly GCF_002910315.2). Taxonomy (NCBI): domain Eukaryota; kingdom Metazoa; phylum Chordata; class Actinopteri; order Salmoniformes; family Salmonidae; genus Salvelinus; species Salvelinus sp. IW2-2015. Next base: position 38,334 of record NW_019946509.1, read on the forward strand.
GATAGTCCTTTAGATGAGTTGTTCTCGATATCTGACTTAAGACAGCTAATCAGCTGTACCAGTGATTGTCTGAGGTGAGCTTCTCGCCTCTTCCTCCTCGTGTTGGCACTCAGGATTCGGACCAAGATGGACATGAGCTGCAGCTCTTCGTCTCTGTGGTCTAAAGGAAGGTGAGTTTATCTTCTTCACCTCGTGTTGAGGTTAAGTTCTAACCGTTTCCATGGTCTCACATCTTTCTGGTCTAAAGATTGATTTTTCAGGGTTCAGCTCCTGACCACTTTACACACCAGCAGCAACACAAAAATGTTCTGGTCTGATATGTTAATTCTTAGCCAATCCTTTATACACTCTGGTAAAAATGGGGTGTTACCGTCATGCTGAAACGCTCTCTGAGGTCCCTCAGGCATGGCTACTTACTGGGCAATGTATCATCAAAACTGTGTACTCGTTAGAAAATTTGAATCAAATTCTTAACAAAAACATTATCTTCATTTTACAGTGTCTATTGGATGGAAACTTGACATATACATTGTACATTGTACATTCTACATTCGGATGTTAGAAATACTGTTCCAAAGTTAGAGTTTTGGGCAAAAGTCTCTCTAGACAAAAGACATTCCAATCCCAATACTAAAGGGTAGAGAGACAAAGTTTCCCCCTCCAGAGATTTACAGCAGGGTGTGAAGGTGACGAATCAACACTCCCCTCTCCTCTCTGTTGGAGAGAGATGAGGCTGTACTGTCACCCCCCCCATCAGTCTGATCCTCACAGGACAGTCAGACAACTGGGAAATGAGACTATGTGTATTATCAATAAAGCACCAATATATTTATGTATTTGATACGTTCCATTCTAGCCATTACTATAAGTAGTCCTCCCTCACCAGCCTCCACTGGTGCTGTCAGTAAACTCTAGTACTCTGTCCTGTCTCATCAGCATGTACCACTGTCATTAGACACACAACTGAGATGGAGGGATAGATGGAGGGAGAGAGAGCTGGAGGGAGAGAGAGTGGAGGGAGACTGCCCTCCAGTGGCAGAATAACTCTGTTTCCTCTCCTCTGTAGCAGCCTCCAGTGGCAGAATAACTCTGTTTCTCTCCTCTGTAGACAGTCTCCAGTGGCAGAATAACTCTGTTTCTCTTCTGTAGACAGTCTCCAGTGGCAGAATAACTCTGTTTCTCTCCTCTGTAGACAGCCTCCCAGTGGCAGAATAACTCTGTTTCTCTCTCTCTGTAGACAGCCTCAGTGACAGAATAACTCTGTTCTCGCCTCTGTAGACATCTCCAGTGTAGAAATAACTCTGTTTCTCTCCTCTGTAGACAGTCTCCAGTGGCAGAATAACTCTGTTTCTCTCCCTCTGTAAACAGCCTCCAGTGGCAGAATAACTCTGTTTCTCTCCTCTGTAGACAGCCCTCAGTGGAGTAGAATAACTCTGTTTCTCTCCTCTGTAGACAGCCTCCAGTGGTAGAATAACTCTCTGTTCTCTCCTCTGTAGACAGCCTCCAGGGTAGAATACTCTGTTTTCTCCTCTGTAGACAGCTCCAGTGCAGAATAACTCCTGTTTCTCCCTCTGTAGACATTCTCCAGTGGTAGAATAACTCTGTTTCTCTCCTCTGTAGACAGCCTCTCCAGTGGCAGAATAACTCTGTTTCTTCTCCTCTGTAGACAGTCTCCAGTGTAGAATAACTCTGTTTCTCTCCTCTGTAGACAGTCTCCAGTGGCAGAAATAACTCTGTTTCTCTCTCTGTAGACAGCCTCCAGTGGAGCAATAACTTGTTCTCTCCTCTGTAACGCCTCAGTCTGAAGAGAGTGTTTGAATGTGTTTCCTGTTATGATCCAATAGAGGACTCTGCTCTCTTTCTCTCACCCTCCCTCTCTCTCCTCTCTCTCCCCTCTCTCTCTACTGTGTGATGTAGGAACATAGATGTGATTGGTTAAGGAGGAAGAGGGAGGGTCTGGCAGAAATAACATGTGGTAGGAGGGTTTGAACTAGTAGAGAGAGAGAGAGAGATGCAGAAATAGGGAAGTACATAGTTGTACGAGCGCAAAGAGTGAGTTAGAGAGAGAGGAGAGAGAGAGAGAGAGAGAGAGAGAGAGAGACATATGAAGTACATTACGTTTGTATTTAAGTTCCTTAAGTAGAGAGAGAACAGAGAGAGTTGTAGACTTGGACACACAGCATTATATCAGGACCTATAGACACCTGGACCAACCTGGAGAGAACACAGCATTATATCAGGACCATAGACACCTGGACCAACCTGGGAGAACACAGCATTATATCAGGACCAATAGACACCTGACCGAACCTGGAGAGAAACACAACATTATATCAGGACCTATAGACACCTGGACCAACCTGGAGAGAACCACAGCATTATATCAGGACTATAGACACCTGGACCAACCTGGAGAGAACACAGCATTATATCAGGACCTATAGACACCTGGACCAACCTGGAGAGAACACAGCATTATATCAGGACCTACAGACACCTGGACCAACCTGGAGGACACAACATTATATCAGGACCTATAGACACCTGGACCAACCTGGAGAGAACACAGCATTATACTCAGGACCTGTAGACACCTGGACCAACCTGGAGAGAAACACAGCTTATATCAGGAACCTATAGACACCTGGACCAACCTGGAGAGAACACAACATTATATCAGGACCTATAGACACCTGGACCAACCTGGAGATAACAACAGCATTATATCAGGACCTATAGACACCTGGACTAACCTGGAGAGAACACAGCATTATATCAGGACCTATAGACACTGGACCAACCTGGGAGAACACAGCATTATATCAGGCCCTATAGACACCTGGACCAACCTGGAGAGAACACAGCATATATTCAGGACCTATAGACACCTGGACCAACCTGGAGAGAACAGCATTATATCAGACCTATAGACACGGACTAACCTGGAGAGAACACAGCATTATATCAGGACCAATAGACACCTGGACCAACCTGGAAGAGACACAACATTATATCGGACCCTAGACACCTGGACCAACCTGGAAACCAACAAGATGAGGATCCTGCTGATAGTCATCCTCCTCTCCTTCATGACGGTAATAAGCTTGTTATAACTCTCTATAACAATGTAATAACAATCCAGTTAGATTTCTTATAAAGGCTGCTACTACAGTCAGGAAACACTACGGTGTGTATTTTGTGTGTGTGTGTGTGTGTGTGTGGTGTTGGTGTGTGTGTGTTGTGTGTGTGTGTGTGTGTGTGTGTGTGTGTGTGTGTGGTGTGTGTGTGTGTGTGTGTGTGTGTGTGTGTGTGTGTGGTGTGTTGTGTGTGTGTGTGTGTGTGTTGTGTGTGTGTGGTGTGTGTGTGGTGTGTGTGTGTGTTGTACTGTGTGTATAATTTGAGGATGCCACTGGTGTAGGGATCTAACTGTAAGTACATTTATCATCTATGCATGTCACTTTAACTCACCTACATGTACTATTACTCAATTAGCCCAGCTCAGATAAGAAACACGACTAAACAAGAGGAATATAAAATATATTTTCTCTTGTCTGATTGACAGGTTGTTTGATCTGCTTCAAAGTGACAGGATACTCTGGAGGAATTGTCATCATCTACTCTGATTATTACATCGAACAAAGAAGTAATGAAAAATATTTCTGTAATGGAACAAAGTGGACTTATAGTTGTGATATGAAGATAACTACTCTGAGGAAGAACACCTGGTTCCACGTGGTAGATTCTCTCTGTATGACATCACTGGAGAAACTACTTCAAGGTGATCATCAGACAACTGACCAGACAAGAGGAAGGGACCTACTGGTGTGGAGTGGCCAAACCTACTATACCTGACAGTTATACCAAGGTAGAGCTGGATGTGAAGAAGGGTGAGAGACTTTTACTTTAACTTTATTAAATGAATTTAGCTACATATGTTATCACATGATCAGTACCACTAGTCAATGAAGTCAGTCTATAGTATTAGACTAAGGTTGTGATGTGTGTTCCTATTGACAGATGACTGCTGTGAGAAGTCAGTCTATAGTATTAGACTAAGGTTGTGTGTGTGTTCCTATTGACAGATGACTACTGTGAGAAGTCAGTCTATAGACTAGACTAAGGTTGTGATGTGTCTTCCTATGACAGATGACTGCTGTGAGAAGTCAGTCTATAGTACTAGACTAAGGTTGTGATGTTGTTCCTATTGACAGATGACTGCTGTGAGAAGTCAGTCACAGAGACAGCCTATCTGGGAGGAGAAGCTACCATCAGATGCAACTATCCAGAGGACCATGAGGACAGCATCAAGTATTTCTGCAAGGAAAGCAATGACTTCAAGACTTGTGTTTATATGATCGCTGCTCACCAGACATCTGCAAAAGCCTCGGCGATTCTCTCTGTCTGTCAACAGCAGAGATACATTCTACACAGTGACCATCGTGACCTGACTGAAGATATACTGGACCTACTGGTGTGAGTAGAAACCAGCAGGACAGAACAACGTTACATTACACTGATCACACAGGTTAAACTGGATGTTATAAGTGAGTATAACAAGTCTTCTATTTCTTTAGCATGTGATCCCATGCCAAGAGTGTGCAAAGCTGTCAAAAAGGGTGGTTACTTTGAAGGTCCTAAAATCTAAAATATATTAAATAAAATTGAACACTTTTTTGTTTCTACATGATTCCATACGTGTTATCTCATAGTTTTGATGTCTTCGCTATTATTCTACAATGTAGAAAATAGTAAATATAAGAAAAACCCTTGAATGTAGGTGTGTCCAAACTTTTGACTGGTACTCTACATATAAATATATAATTTCCATGTCGACATTAGTAGATAGGGGAAATCTCTCTCTCTCTCTCTCTCTCTCTCTCTCTCTCTCTCTCTCTCTCTCTTCTCTCTCTCTCTCTCTCCTCTCCTCTCTCTCTCTCTCTCTCTCTCTCTCTCTCTCTCTCTCTCTCTCTTCTCTCTCTCTCTCTCTCTCTCTCTCTCTCTCTCTCTCTTTCCTGTCTGTCTCTCTCGTCCTCTCTCTCCCCTTTTGTCTCTCTCTCTCTCTCTCTCTCTCTGAGTGATGTGTGTTTGTTGTGTTCCACAGGATCTGTCTCTTCAACACACAGAGTGAGTCCAGACACAGGAAACAACGAAGGGTCAGTGTATTTTGTTTATTCGTTTTTGCGACTGAGTGATGTCATTGAGTGTGTTTGTGAGTGTCAAACTATTCCTCCCTCTTCCTCTCTTTCAGGGTTGTCACGGTGACGTTGATTATGAAGAGATAAAGGAGAGCCCCCTACGTTCAGACTGTGACAACCACCATCTACGCCGCCGTCAACTTACCCACAAGCCACTCTGACTCTCAAACCAAATTAAATTATATTTGTCACTTGCGCCGAATACAACAGGTGTAGTAGACCTTACTGTGAAATGCTTACTAACATGCCCTTAACCAACAATGCAGTTCAAGAAATAGAATTAATCAAATATTTACTAAATAAACTAAAGTAAAACAATCTATCAYAAAGTAACACAAGAAAAGTACATAACAATTACGACGCTGTAATACAGTGGGTACCGGTACCGAGTCAATGTGCGGGGGTACAGGTTAGTTGAGATAATTTGGCAATGTAAATAGTCTGGTGGCCATTTGATAAGTTGTTCAGCAGTCTTATGGCTTGGGGGTAGATGCTGTTAAGGAGCCTTTTGGACCTAGACGTGGCGCTCTGTTACCTCTTGCCGTGCGGTAGCAGAGAGAAAAGTCTATGACTTGGGTGACTGCAGTCTCTGACAATTTTTTAGGCCTTCCTCTGACACCACATAGTATATAGGTCCTGGATGTCAGGAAGCTTGGCTCCAGTGATGTACTGGGCCATACGCACAACCCTCTGTAAAGCCTTATGGTCGGATGCCGAGCAATTGCGAATTGGAGTGGGTCTAGGGTTTCTGGCATGATGTTGTTGATGTGAGCCATGACCAGACTTTCAAAGCAGTTCATGGCTACTGACGTGAGTGTTATGGGGCGGTAATAATTTAGGCAGGTTACCTTCGCTTTCTTGGGCACAGGGACTATGGTGGTCTGTTTGAAACATGTAGGTATTACAGACTCAGATAGGGAGAGGTTGAAAATGTCCATGAAGACAATTGCCAGGTTTTCCGTACATGCATTGAGTGCATGCCCTGGTAATACATCTGGCCCACAGCTTTGTGAATGTTGACCTGTTTAAAGGTCTTGCTCACATTGGCTACGGAGAGCGTGATCACACAGTAGTCCGGAACAGCTGGTGCTCTCATTCATGCTTCAGTATTGCTTGCCTCAAAGCGAGCATAAAAGGCATTTAGGCCTTCTGGTAGGCTCGCGTCACTGGGCAGTTCGTGGCTGGGTTTCCCTTTGTAGTCTTTAATAGTTTTCAAGTCATGCCACATCCGACGAGCATCAGAGCCGATGTAGTAGGATTCATTCTTAGTATTGATGCTTTGCTTGTTTGATGGTTCGTCTGAGGGCGTAGCGGGATGTCTTATAAGCGTCCGGATTAGTGTCCTTGAAAGCGGCAGCTCTAGGTACGGATGCTGCCTGTATCCATGGCTTCTGGTTTGGAAATGTATATACTGTCACTGTGGGGACGACGTCGTCGATGCACTTGATATAGCTGGTGACTGAGGTGGTATACTCCTCAATGCCATTGGATGAATCCAGGAACAAATTCCATTCTGTGCTAGCAAAACAGTCCTGTAGCGTAGCATCAGCGTCATCTGACCACTTCCATATTGAGAGAGTCACTGGTACTTCCTGATTTTGTTTTCGCTTGTTAGCAGGAATCAGGAGGATAGAATTATGGTCAGATTTGCCAAATAGAGGGTGAGGGAGAGCTTTGTATGTGTCTCTGTGTGTGGAGTAAAGGTGGTCTAAAGTTTATTCCCTCTGGTTGCACATTTAAGTTCGCCTGCATTAAAGTCCCCGGCAACTAGGAGCGCCTACTTCTTAAGCATATTCTTGTTTGCTCATGGCCTTATACAGCTCGTTGAGCTGTGGTGGCACATAGGTGGTGGTACATGGTGGTACGTAGACGGCTAGAAATAATATAGATGAGAACTCTCTTGGTAGATAGTATGGTCTACAGCCTATCATGAGGTTCTTCTTCCTCAGGCGAGCAATACCTTGAGACTTCTTTAAGATTAGACATTGCTCCCCAGCAGTTATTGACAAATAGACACACACCCCTGTCCCTTGTCTTACCAGACGTAGCTGCTCTGTCCTGCCGAAACACGAAAAGCCATACAGAGGTTAGTGGTGGTTTACCTACTCGTCCGCAAATTCTTACAAGGCACCCCACCCTCCTCCCGCCTTTTCTCCGTCTTTCCTTTATGCTGAAGGCGGGGGATTTGGGCCTTGTCTCGACAAAGCAGTATATCCTTCACGTCGGACTCATTAAAGAAAAAATATTTGTCCAGTTTGAGGTGAGTAATCGCTGTTCTGATGTCCAGAAGCTCTTTTCAGTCATAAGAGACGGTAGCAGCAACATTATGTACAAAATGAGTTACAAACAATGCGAAAAAACAAACAAAATAGCACAGTGGMTAGGAGCCTATAAAATGGCAGCCATTATATGTCACACTACGCCAGCGTCAACTTCCACAAGAACTCCAGCTGCCCCAACGAAGCCAGTCACCATCACTAAAGAGGGCACTTCTTTCTGTGACTATTCTACTGTGAACTTTGGTTAAAGCCCCGCCTACTCTACTGTCAATCATACACACAGCTGCTCTGAGGCTCCTCCCATCTAGTCCACAGTCAGAAAACCCAGAGACACTTGAGTCACTGGCAACCAATCACAAAAGACAAACACACACTGGCAAACCCAGGCCTTTCTCAATTAGATATCCTCTACTTCTGTGTCCTCTCTCCTCCGTCCTCTCTCCTCTATCCTCTCTCCTCTATCCTCTCTCCTCTCTCCTCTGTCCTCTCTCCTCCGTCCTCTCTCCTCCGTCCTCTCTCCTCCGTCCTCTCTCCTCCGTCCTCTCTCCTCCGTCCTCTCTCCTCCATCCTCTCTCCTCCGTCCTCTCTCCTCCGTCCTCTCCTCTCTTCTCTATCCTCTCTCGCCTCCTTTGAAAATGGCAAAGAGAGGGCACGTGGCAAGGATGTGAATGTGGATGAAAATAAGCTTCTCCGCTTGCCCATGAGGCAAATTACGTTTCCTGATGGGTGGATTCCAAAATAAAAAAGTGTAAAGTGATTAAAATGAATTAAGCTAGATGTGCAAGACATTGTATCGATAAAAGGATAAGTAGCATATTGTTTTTAAATGTGTGAATGTTTTCTCTCTCCAACAATATAACAGCTGATTCAAATGGAATATCAAAACTTTTCCGTAGTGCGATACGCTTGTGTTTATTCAGGGGAGGACCGTGTTCTGTTTGCCTACTAACATATTGTGACATTCCTCAGCCACTTATCTGTTAAACGTTCACAGGACGGAGGAGATAGAAGGTAGGAGAGAGGACAGGAGGAGAGAGAACGGAGGAGAGAGAACGGAAAAGAGAGGACGGAGGACTGACTTTTGTCCAAACGAGAAACGGCCCCGGAGACACCTGAGTCACTGGCAACCAGGCCATACACACCACTGGAGATCAATCACAACGGCCATACACACACAGGAGATCAATCACAACGGCCATACACACACTGGAGATCAATCACAACGGCCATACTGACGACCAATCAAAAGGGACATATGTTAACTATATGCTCTGACCTCTATTTGTAGCTAATCTTTTTTTTCTCCCTCATGGTCTCTCTCTTCCTGTCTCATTCTCTGTCCCAGCAAAACGGTTGTGTCTTGCCCCCAACACTTTCTCTTTCTTAACTTCGCTCTTTTCTGTCGTTCTCTGTCTGTATTGCTCTCTCTCGCTCGCTTGCTCTCTCTCTCGCTGTCTTCCCCCCTCTCTTTCTTTCTTTCCCTTTCTCTCTCTCCCTCTCTCWCTCTTTCTCCTCGCTTTCTCCTCCTTCTCGCTCTCCTTTCCTCTCCTCTCCTTCTCCGTCTCCTGCACACACCCAGACAGTAGCTGGCCTTGTTTCCTACTTCTTCACAGCTGATGCTCAAACCGACTAGCCAAAACATTAACCCCAACGTTAACCAAAACCTTAACACTGAACCTAAACCTTACCCCTAAGCTTAACCAAACCCTTAACACTGACCTTAACCCTTACCCCAATCACAACATTAACCAAACTCTTAAGCCTAACCTTAACTCTTACCCTAACCCTAAACTAATTTGAATACATTCTGAAATGAAATTTCAGTTTTTCATCAGGCGTGTCCTCATAGCCTTTTCCATGCTGACACAGTCACTTAGCTACTTCCTGTTATTTCAGTGACAGTGAGTGACCATGTCTTGCAATTATGAAATGCCCATTGTCCTGCTGGAAGGTGAACCTCCGTCCCAGTCCCATATCTCTGGAAGACTGTAACAGGTTTCCCTCAAGAATTTCCCTGAATTTAGCGCACTCCATCATTCCTTTAAGTCCATGCCGATGGAAAAAAATCCCCACACCATAATGCTGCCACCACCATGCTTCACTCTGGGGCTGGTATTCTCGGGGTGATGAGAGGTGGTGGGTTTGCGCCAGACATAGCGTTTTCCTTGATGGCCAAAAAGCTCAATTTTAGTCTCATCTGACCAGAGTACCTTCTTCCATATGTTTGGGGAGTCTCCCACATGCTTTTTGGTGACACCAAACGTGTTCGCTTATTTTTTTCCTGTAAGCAATGGCTTTTTTCTGGCCACTCTTCCATAAAGCCCAGCTCTGTGGAGTGTACGGCTTAAAGTGGTCCAATGGACAGATTTTCCAATCTCTGCTGTGGAGGTTTGCAGCTCCTTCAGGGTTATTGTTATTATTATTGTTATTGTTATTATTGGGTAGGTTCCTTGTCCCTTGTCAATCTTTGGCTTATTGGTGAAATCAACAGTCAGACAATATCTTCTTTAAGTAAATCAATCAAACCTTTATTTAATGCAATTGCAGACAGAAGTTGACAATGGAAACACAGCATGTATGTTTCAGAGTAAGTTCTGCAGCCCACCTAAGGGCGCAGCTGATTATATACATATGGTCACTCTCTAGTGGTATGATCACCTACGTCAATGTATGTGTGTATCAATAAGCTGAGGTTACCTTATAAGGCAACCTAGTACAGTAGCTTCTCTGAATTTATTAGCATTGTCAAATAAGCCTAAATTTCCTGTTGACCAGGAAATTCTAACTCACAACCATCCACCCCGTCCACACACCCTACTTTTGTTTTTGCCTTAAGTAACCATATTGAACTGTTACTATCAGACCTCAATACATTAATACACACCCCATATTGAACTGTTACTATCAGACCTCAATACATTAATACACACCCC